>NC_081411.1:542188803-542488803 GCF_030272615.1 Cryptomeria japonica
CTTGACATCTATATCACTTCTAGCTCTCGGTCACATCGATTATAAATGTTTGTTCAAACCATAAGTTTGTGTAAGAAAGGTAAGGGGTAGTCCTTTTTATTGCAGACTAATCCATTCTTTATAGAAGACCCCATATCTGACAAACCTTTGTCGTCAAGTGTACCAATATTTTATCAACCCTTATCTCCCACCATGTCTGGACAAAGGAAAGAAAGAGAAGCTATTAAACACAATACTAATGATAATGTTAGCACTCATGCTATTGATAGTGACTCCTCATCTAGCAAGTCTTAAGCTTCTAAACCTAAAGAAGTTGTTATAAATAGCTGTCAAAAGGATAAGGATTTCTGAAAAAGGATGAAAATTTTCATGGCCAAAGAAAAAGAAGAGCATTTTCTAGAGTTAGCTAAACAAGGCGCTAAACTTCCCATTGATTATAACATTGAAAGCCTTATCACTAAAGAAGAAGATACTCCATTAATGTTGGTAAACAAACAATTGCAAGCATTGCAAACTAAAATCAAGGAAATAAAAAACAAGGATAAATCATCTATGCAGTATTCTTTGGACACGATCTTCTCGTTCCCATTTGACAAGAACCTTTACATGCCTCCATTTCCTTTAAGAGTGGAAATTCCTAAGTTTCACAAATTTGATGGTAACTCAGATCCTCAAGACCATGTCTGAGGATTTCGTGCTTTATGTATGGAGTTCATGCATGAACAAACATATCTCATGCATCTATTTCCAAGAACCCTAGGAGGACAAGCCATGGAGTCATTTTCAAGATTTCTTGTGGGAATTAAATCTTTTGATGAGTTGATCAAATTGTTTCTCCAACAATACTCTAATAACATTCGTCATCCAGTCACCATGATCGAGCTCTATAATACCAAAAAGAAGATAGGAGAATCTTTTCTCACTTTTCTTCAACGTTGGAGAAATATGTTTTCTAGATATTCACGACCCATTCATGATTCTGAGAAGATGGACATCTTTGTTAATAATTTGATTCCTGAGTTGAAATATAATATCCAAATGCAAGTATACCCTTCATTCAACGAGATGGTGGACAGTGCTCTCAAAATGGAATAGTAAGGAAAGGAAATATATCACTTTATAAAGAAACACAACAAGGCTCTAGTTCCAAAGAGAAGAACAAATACTGGAAATACGGCAAAGATAAGAACAGAAATGTTGTTAATGATGGAGTGGTTGATACTATTAAACCAAAATTAAAACCATAAGTATTTAATCTGACTAGTGACACACAAGTCCTAAAGCAGCTGAAAGCGCTACAGAAAACACTCCTAAGAAATAAAAAGAGTGGTTTAAGGAGAAGCCTTGGCTTTCATAGCCTAAACGCAATTTCAATCCTCTAGGAGAATCCTATGAGTCGGCTCTTAAGACTCTATTGGCAAATGAACTGATCACATTTCCTGACAACTCCAAATCATATGATCCTAAAGTCAAACCCAAATGGTGGAGGGAAAATGAGTACTATGAATATCATCGAAACAAGGGTCATACAACAAATAAGTGCATGAAACTCAGATACGAGATTCAAGACCTTATTGATGCCGGTAAAATTATTGTTGGAAATCATACAACCAATGTTGATCACAAAGTTTTCAAAGATCCCTTACCTTCTTATGAGCAGGGCGATTCCTCAAAATCCAAAGGAGGTGCCAAAGTCAATTACACCTATACCAACAATGATAATGTAATAAACATGTTTGAACCTTCCCAAAAGTGAATATTGCAATGTGATCATAGTCAAACATGAGCAAGACAAATTGCAAATTGTGAATGTCGTGACCTGCGCTCAAAAAAAAGTTACTCTCAAGGGAGCTAGTTCCTCATCTCCTGATCAGACATCATCAAATCCATTGACAAAATTAAACCTACCAACTTCTTCAAACAAACAACCAGATACGATCATGGCTAAATCTAAATAGTTGGCTTCATCATCTTCTTTTGGTTACAGCATTGTTGAACAATTAAAATGAACTACCGCTCAAATCTTCATTTTTGAACTACTTAAGATCTCTTCTACTCATAGAGAGATCCTATATAAATCTTTTCTCACTAATAATGTCCCTAAAGATTTAGATTTGGATCGGTTTCAATCTATGGTGGATCACCTGACTTCACCTCACTACCTAACCTTCTCTGAAGAAGATGGTAATTCCCTGAATCATCCACATAACCAACCATTGTTAATTGAAGCTACAGTCCATAAACACCAATTCAAACATGTTTTGATAGATGGAGGCATTGGGATGAATATTTGTACCTACAATTTACTGATACAGTTGGGATTTTCTTAGAATGTCATTGATCCAACAAAGAAAATAACAATCAAAGCTTATGATGAAGAAGAAAGAACCTCTAAACATTTGGTACTATTATCGATTAGGGTGGGACTTATGGAAAGAGATGTTATTTTCCAGGTCCTTGACCTTTCTCTATCCTACAACATCTTGCTCGGCAGACCATGGATTCACAAAATGCAAGCAGGGCCATCTACATACCATCAGTGCTTGAAATTTCCCTACAATGGATTTGAAGTCAGTGTTCCTACTGATACAAGCTACACCTGTAATGCTTTAAAATATTGTGTCAATACCCTTGTTCTTTATAATAGAGTATCTAAGAGTTCATAAACTTTGATGAAAGACTTAGAAAAGAAACTAAAAATCACAGGTACTGGCATGGATGGATACAAGATAGAACCTGTACTTTCACTGATGAATCTTCCTCCATCACCAAGATAGTCTGGAAAACCATCTGAGGCTATGAAACCACAAACTTCAATGGCAAACGTCATCTATGATGGTACTTTTGTGCAATCCTCTGCTTCTCTTTCAAATGAAATAGAAGAGGTGGTTGTTCTCAAATGGCTTTACAAAGGGGAAAATGAAGATAGGGAAGTGCAACATTGTGAAATTTCTCCTAAACAATATGGTAAAGGCTATAAGATAATCCAACACATGATATATTTACGTATAGGTCCTCTAGGAAAGTGTCAAGAAGGAATTATTGAACCTATCAAGCTACTAACTAAGTCTACAAATGATAAAACTGGACTTGGATACCATCTAGAGGAGTCATCAAATCAAAAACGCACTTCTCCTCAATAGCCTAAGTGGAGGAAAAAGATACTACATCAAACATAACAGGAAGTAAACACTCAACAAAATCAGAAAGAGTATGAGAAAGAACAAGAAGAACTGACAATCAAGAGAGAAGAAGCAGCTTATAATCAAGTTTCAAATGTATCCATAGTAACACTACAAGAAGTAGAAATCCCAGAAGATAAGAGAGAAGAAGTAGAAGGAATTAAAGAAATTTTTGCACCATTAAACATTCATGTCACATATACAGGAAGAATGCAAGAAGAGGATTCAGAAACAAACTTGAATGAGTATGAATGGGGTCCAAAGCCTCTATCAGATGCATCTACCGGAGAAACTCCTGAAGAACCTAATGATGTCATAGATGAAGCACAAGATATAATACGCTTGAAGCTGCAATGAGAAATAGAGGAAATTAGACTAAAAAGACAAGAAGATTATGAGCAACAACTAAAAGAAGAAAAAGCATGGGAAAATTCCTCACCTACTGTATCTCCCTCTAATGAGATAGAGCAAATCAAATATGGGAATACAGATGAAGAAATGGAGGGTAGACAAGCAAGACCGGTCATCAATCTAGAGGAAGTTGAATGGGAAAGAAGATAGAGGTTAAAAGAGCTATGTCAACAGGTATGTCAAATACAAGTGATTATTGAACCAGAACATGAAGGAACTTGATACATAAAAGATGTTGATATTGATACTATACATGCTTTCACTAAGCCACTTGAAGGGGATTCATATGCTTCATCTTTTGACTCTGATCACTCTGAAATAAGCTCTATTTATGACATTACCTATTCGACACCAAACTATGACTACTTTGTCATGACCATCAAAACTCTATCTGAAGAACATGTTGTTGTTGAACCACAATACCTAGTCCAGTCTAAAGTAGAAGAAGGTGCGAGTATTAGGTCTATTGGGTTAGATCCTCTAAATGCTAACATAAACTTCGATAATCATGTTATAACTCTTCATGGTCTTGAGACACTTACGCAAAGTAGTCTTCTAGAACTCAACTTGTTGGTCGAAGGTGGTGGTGACAATACCGTGAATTCCCTTGAACCCATTGTCTTTATCCCTGGTACACCCTAAGCTTATTGACCATACTTTAAAATATCAACCCATAGATATCCCTACCTTTTCCAATGACTATACATTATCTTGTTATCTTAATGTAGTTGAACACATGAACTCTTCCACCAGTGAACAAAGTGAGAACATAACAGAAGCAGATGCCAAGTATCTTAGTCTCAAAAAAATAAAAAAATTGCATATCATTTTCTTCAAAGCATTGCATCACATATAGTTATTTTTAAATGCATCGCATTCACAAAACTTCTACATTTGCATATAGCAACTGTCCAAGTTTATCATTTGTTTGCATTCAAGACAAATAAGGGTCATCTCCTTTCTTAGATATTCGGACATGAAGTCTTTGAGGTTCTAAGGTCATTCATTTTCAACATCACCCCCTGATGACACTTTACTTATGGTTGGGTAGTGATTTCACTATTTGAGTCTTGTTAACCCAAAATTATCAATTTCTATATCTCAAACACATTAACAAAATCTCTAATTCATTATAGACACCTAGTTGATCATATGACTAGTGAAAAAATTAAAATTCTACTTCAGCACCGCTATAATTGTCACGCCCAAGTAGGTTTCATTACTTATAAGTCAAGACAAGAAAAAAGAAAAAAGAAAAAGTGATATGCCAAATATTCATCTTAAGGAAAAAGAGAAATGATATATAACTGAAATATCATGCATACAAGTGCAGCAAAAAGCTTGACTATGGGAACATGCAGGTAACTCCATTAGGGCTATGAACTCATGTTGGCAATGGAGCAATATTTGAGAAATTACAGTCTATAACCTCATCAGAGCTATAAAATCTTGCTGGCAACAAGGCTTTATTCGGGATGCTTTTGAAGATAGAATAATCCATGTATCGAGTCATATACGATGCTAAGGATCTTTAGTGAACACAAGAGTAGGAATTAACTCATTTTCACTCACATGGGAAAAAGAAGATCAAAGTTTCAGAAACCAATGGGGAAGTTTTTTGTGTCTCCATTTGTAAATCCTAGTCACTAAGTGTGTTAATTTGGATGTTCCAAGGGATCTTAAATATCGATTGACCGCTTATCTATGAAATATTTTATACCTCCAATTAAATTGGTATTAAATGCTAAACAAACAAAGTCCTCCTTGTTTGAGTAGGAAATGCATCTTCATCATGCATATTGCATTAACTTAGGTCATATCAAAAACATTGTCTCCACATGCATTCTGCAGATCATCCTGTCATATAAGTCTGCATACTGGGGGCATAGCTGAAAAAAAAAATCATAAAAAGTTATGAAAAAATAAAAATAAAAACATCATAAAATATCCTAAATATCATATCAACGCAAATTTGGTATTTCCTGTTTTATTTCCCACTTTCCTGCATCTTTGCTTTAACTTGTAAACAATCGCTAAAATAGTTTGAGATATGATTGACATTTTCTTTGTGTGCTATCTTTTAAATTGATTTTCGATTAGTATTCCCTCTGAGTAACTCGAGGAAGTCTATATTGACTAAGAGGAGCAAGGATTGGGGCATAATACTTTTCTTTATTTTCTGCTTGTAGGAATAATTCTGATGAACTGAAAACATCTCATAAGTCAGGTGTCTGTGATGAGTGCCTTCACATCAAGGTGAAATCACCACACACACCTCGACTTCATTTATTTGTATGCTACAGGAAGGTTGGAATCATTTCCTTGTCTTTTTGAGTAAATTTCTTTATTATGCAATCCGGATACATGCTTAATCTATCCTAGGATATGAACGATAAAAGGGTCATTGTGGATAAGATAATCAGTATTGCCTATGAAAAGGAAGGAACTCTACTATGTCTGGTGTGTTTGCACGTAAGTAACATTCAATTCATCCTGGCTCTTCATACCTTGGTGTTTATTTTCACTTGCTATATCAAGAGGACATGACATTCAGGACATCCTAACTCTTCATGCCTTGGTGCTTATGTCTATTTCCGAAATTGTAAAATACTCAGTGATGATAATTAAGCATACCAAATCTAGTGACTAAGTTTTAGGTTGCATTCATATTTTGTTTTGCATTTCAAGTGATTTCTACATGATAACATTATTCTTTTTATCCTTTGAATAAGAGCCTGAATTTGAAACAATCATCATTTCTTTGCTAATTTTAGGATCGAAATCAAAATCTAACGTCAATTTTCTAGTCAAATTTTCACAATATTGACCACTTGGCACTTTCATCTTCAAGTCAATCTGTACATCACTTTGCACTCAAATATTTTTTGAATCAATTCTAATCTCAATTTAATTCTCAAATTTATCTTTGTGCTTAGATTATCATCACTAAATCAAAATTATTAAATAAAACTGCCTAAAATCACTGCGATCTTGCTATCTTTTGATTTCACTCCTGAGGGGGCATACTCGTTACATCAACATTATCAGTGATTACATCATCAAAAGTTCAAGATTTTTTTCAAATCTGTATCAAAATCCAAGCAGCAAATATTTTCAAATAAAAACTTAATCGAACTTCAATCAATCTCTAGGGGCATATCAGTTTCATCACACCAAATCAAGTTGATGTTGTCTTCATCTAAATCAGTCTCTTAATGGTAATTAGTTTCATCGCATCTCATCAAATTGGTTATTCGTTTAAACCTAGCCAAGGGTTTAAAGAGTCTTTTTATAGTGATCACACGCTCAATCCAAATAGGTGTTCAGTTTCATCGCATCAAATCAAGTTGGACATTATGTTTCACTAATCGGTTCTTGTTCAATCAAGTTTGGAATCGGTTTTATCTCTTTGCTCAACCAGTTCTAGTTTAATCAAGTTCTAGATCAATGCTCATTTTTCAATCCATCAAGTTCAAAAATGGTATCTCACTCTTAATCGGTCCTAGTTCAATCAAGTTCTAGATCAATGCTCGTTTCTTGATCCATCAAGTTCAAAAATGGTATCTCACTCTTAGTCGGTCCTAGTTCAATCAACTTCTAGATCAGTGCTCGTTTCTTGATCCATCAAGTTCAAAAATGGTATCTCACTCTTAAACGGTCCTAGTTCAATCAAGTTCAAGATCATTATCACTATAATCAATCTATTTAGTTTCATCGCTTCAAATCAAGATGAACATCTCGCTCTTCATCGGTTTGTGATTCATCAAGTTCAAAACTGATATCTCTTCGACATCAACTATTCTTTGAATCAATGTGTTGCTTGCACGTCAATTCAAAGAGGGGCAAATGTAATACCCTAAAAATGGTCACCTAAACCATAGGCCCCTAATCTCGACTACATTACCAAGGTCCTAACCAAAGGTAACTAAATCAATCTTGAGCACCTAATTAATTAATTCCTCAATCATCAATGTCACATGGCAAATAAATCCTTCTAAATTAATTAAATATTTATTTAATTAATTAATCATTCCAAGTAAACTATTTTAATTAATTATCCTATTTATTTAATTAAATATCCTAGTATATTTAATTAATAAATAAATTTGCCATTAAATCATCAAAAAATAATTAATTTACCAAAAGGAATTAAATTGAAAAAAGAAATAAACTTGAGATATTTCTTTTTCTAAATTTGAGATAACTTGAGAAATCTGAGAAAAGAAAGAAAAGCAATTAAATTGAATAAATCATTTTCTCTAAAATTAAAACTCAAAGAAAATCTTAAGGAAAGAGGTTTAGTTGCATTGAAGAGGCTTTTTCTAATAAAAATCTTGAGCAAATAAGAGGAATGTGCATGGAATCAACTAATTTTATCTCCAATGCAAACTCGGACTTATAACCTCAATGCATTCAATCAAGCTTTAATTGGAATTTATTTCAAGATTAACTCAATCTAATCTTCTCTGAAACTGAATCAAAGTATCCAATTATTTCAATTCACCTGGATTGTGCTTTTTCTCGAGGAATCTCAACTTCTCATCATTAATTGATCTTGACCATTGGTCTCTCTTGGGTTTCTCTATAAATTTATCCTTTCATCTCTCATTCAAGACACCCTGGAGATTTATTGTTATTATGCAGTTTTTGCTTTAGAGTCATTGAGAATATTGTGACTTGAGATTATTGCATCTTAGCTTTTTGCATATTTCGTTTAATCATATCTAGCTTAATCTTCCATCCATTTAGCTTAATTTTGTGCTCATCTAGATTAAATCCTTCATCTTGGTGTAGTCTAGTCAATGGTATTTGCTTAGAAAAATCTGAGAGCAAGTCTATACTTGCATCTTTTAGAAGGCAATAGGTCGATTTGTTATTGATGATCTGCAAAAAGGATTAGAAAATCTGTTTGATGGCAACACACACAAGAGCACAAGAAACAAACGTTAGTGTTAGCAACAAAAGATTATCCTAAATAGGCATATCAAGAGAGATATTAAGCATGAAATAGAAAGCATATAAACATAGAATAAAATAGCTAATCAAGATGCTCATAGTTTCTCCTCCCTTGTTCCTCTCCTCTCCAAGTCCCAAATGAGTGTAGCTCTCAGCATCTTTTTGCACTATGGATGCTTATGGAGGATTGAGATTTAATATTAAGCTTCAAATATGAAATGAAAAGCTAAATACTATTCTATTGATGCTAAAATGATTGATTTTACCAAAAAGACAAGATTTTAGTTATGCTATGCTAAATGCTCTCTAAAAATGTCTATAGCCTAAATGCATACAAGTTTTCAGGATCTGGATTATGAAGGAATGGGCTCTATTTATAGGAAAAATGGAGCAATGGATGGCCAGGATTGAAAGGTTTAATCAAGGGTCAAGCTTGAAAGTTGGGGATCCATGTGCACAATTTGCACCAATGAAATGGTGACAAGTGTCAACATAAGATTGGGTTGAGAGAAGAGGTTGGAGGCATTAAATGCCTGAGGAGACCTCATGGTTATCTAGAAGGTAAGGGTCAAGCCTAAATTAGGATTACCCACTGGATTAGGAGTTAATGCAAGGATAAACCTTTGTGCAAATGATTAAGAGATAATCATGGTCAAAGCATTAAAGGCTTGATGAGACCCTTGGGTTGGGTAGAGGTTGAGTCAAAACAAATGTTTTAACCATGTGGGAGGGTTTGAGGTAACCATTAATGGTTATTGGAGACTTTGGGGATTAAGTGGTTGAAGGTTGAAAGCCTTCAATGGTTATCAAAGACTTTGAGCCATTTAGTGGTTGAAGGTTGGAAGCTTTCAAAGGTTATCCAAGACTTTGAGACATTTAGTGGTTGAAGGTTGAAAGCCTTTAATGGTTATCAAAGACTTTTAGGCTTTGAGAAGTGACTCCATTTTTCTTAGGAATGTGACAATAATTAGGGGATGGATTAAGTTAATTAGGAAGGGGTTAGAAGAATCTAGAAGGGGATTAGATTTTGCAAGTGGATTTGGTGGGTGAGGGAAAATAGGATTTTATTAAAATAAAAATTCATTTATTTCAATAAATGTGTGCAAGTTGTATTTGGATAAATATTCAAATAAATATTAATTTATTTAAATGAGAAAAAGGAAGATAAAGCATTAAAATGCTTGAAGACTTTGAGGGGAACCATTAAAGGCTTGAAGACTTTAAGGAAAACCATTAAAGTCTTAAGAAGACTATAGAAGGAAGCCATCAAGTTTGAAGACTTTAAAGCCATCAAGTTTGAATACTTTAAGGGAAACCATTAAAGGTTTCAAGTGGGTGAGGATAAATAGGATTTTAAATAAATAATTTATTTAAAATAGTTGTGCAACTTGCTTTTGTAGGAAAATACAAGTGGGTGGAGGATAAAGGTGATTTTAAATAAATTATTTATTTAAAATAATTGTGCAACTTGCTTTTGTAGGAAAATACAAGTGGGTGGAGGATAAAGGTGATTTAAATAAATGATTTATTTATTTAAATGTGAGAGGTGGGATTTTGGGGGATTTAAATAAATATTAATTTATTTAAATGTGAGAGAAGATTTAATTAAACAAATATGATTTATTTATTTAATTAATGGTATGAATTTGGTTAAGTGAATTAAATCAAATAAATTGAATAATTTATTTAATTAATAGGAGAAGAGGGTTAAGATGAATTAATTAAATATTAATTTAATTAATTATTAATTGATGGTTAAATAATCAAATAAATACTAAGTATTCATTTAATTAAGTGGACAGATTTATGTGACTACATTTGCCCCTCTTTGAGACGGTGCAGTTTATCGCGTCGTTTCAAAGAAAGAAAAATAGGTGTGAAGAAATGCCCCATAAAATGTAAATTTAATGGGTGGTATGCCCCCTCGAGGGATGGGCTGAATTTTTTTGAAAAATCGGGCGATCTCTTGAAAAAGAATGAAAAGTGGAGGGGATGTAGAATAGAAGAAATTAGAACTAATGATGAAAGAATGGGAGAAAATGGAGTGAATATGAAGAAATAACAAGCCAGCGAGTACCCTGAAGTCATGCAAGAGATACATAGCAGATGTAGTGTGGGGTTTTGATTGATGCTATACAATTGATCAAAATTGGTTGGACAATCTGGTGCAATCGGTTTAATTGCCCAGTCAAGTCAAAGCGTGACAGTTGATGTCAGTTGGTCGCTTGGACATGATAAAGTCTGAGTAAGTAAATCAAAGTGACCTGATGTGACTTAGACAATTGATGTAATTGCCCGATGAAGTCAAGGTATATGAAGCAAAATACTCGTTGAGATGTAGACAATTGAGGTAATTGTCCGGTGGATTGTGTTTGATTGGTTGATCAATTGATAGTATGTACGTGTGATGGATGGTTGTGGGGAATCATGGCAGCCCCGTTGAGACTAGGTCATTATGATAAATGCCTGATGTAGTCTAGGATTACCATAATCGATTACCTGTTGAGACCCGAAGATACTTGATCAGAGTATCTGTTGATAGTCTAGGTGTGTGGGAGTCGATGTATATGTGTAGACAGAGTAACGGGCTTAATTTTGGGGATGAGTGAGGATGGGAAGTGATGAAGGGATTAGGATGATGTTGATGATCAAGATAGGGAGGGTGAGGGGGGATTTGATGTTAGATAGAAGATATGGAGGACTAGGACCAAGTCCTATGGAAGAAGATGAGTAAAATAGAGTATACATTATTATGACTATGTATGCATGATATGCAGCTATTATGAATGTATGGATGGGTGGAATGCAACGAAATGCAATATATACAGATGAGATGGAATGACGATCCATGGTGCTTTATTTTTCATCATTGAGCTTTAAAATGTTGTAAGAAAATACAAGCAACTTGACATAAAGATTCATGATGACCAGAGTATTTCTTACATGGATTTTGATATAGCAAGTTAATACAAGCAACTTGATATAATGGATCAAGTTGACCTGAGTATTGCTTGTGGAACAGACAAGGATTATCTCCATTCATGCATGACTTGGATCGTCCTCCTTGATCTTAGGCTGATCATATCCTGAGACAAGTGCATACCGTACTAAGAGATAAAACCTTTATCCAAATTGGATGAGGAGGAACCAAAGAATGAGCAGTGTACCTATAAACAAACAGTATATACATAAAGAATAAAGAAATATGGATCCTTGGTAATGGTTCATGTCCATATGGTCGAGGTATATGCTGTAGTCAGCAAGCCGTAATGATCTAGGACTGCATTTTTGCCTATGATCACGTAGCTTAGTGAACTTCCCACGTAGACACCATTAGTACATGCCCCAGAACTTCATCGGAAATAATGCGCAAACGATACAAAACAATGCTGAAAGATCCCGATATAGATAAACAAATGAATTACTCACGAATCAACCAAGCATTTGATAGCCTAACATAATTTTCTTGTCAAAGAAAACGTCACTTTTGTCTTTGTTTTGGTAAGGAAGGATGCATCCTTGTTTTAAACACAGTTTTGGATTGTTGATGTCAATTGTTTTGGTTGATTGATAAGTGGTCATTTGTGTGAGTGTTTGTGTCAATGCTTGTTTGGTATCTGCTCGAATGAATATGTACAAGGTGTTGTCATGTTTTTGGGTGTTTTTCAATGGTTTTTCCAATGTTTTTGGATTTTGTGAAACATTTTTGAATGTTTTTGGATTTTGTATTGTTTTTTAATGTTTTTGATATTTTCCGGGACAATTTTTTTTGAATGTTTTTGATATTTTTGATGATTGCTTGAATGAAGAGCGTAATGACACATAAGACAATGTAGAATCCACTTCCATCAATAGGTTAAAGGCATTGCCCCCAGTTTTAGACATGACTATGAAAAAGCGGGATGCAAGATGTATGGAGTACTATCATAATTGCAGAGGAATAAAAAGCCATGGTTGATGGATGGATGGATGTATGTATGAAGTAGATGTGATCGCAACAAGTCTGAAAGACAATGGAGCCATAGCCTTTACGAGTGGCACCTGTTTTCTAGGTTTTCACCATCGTACTTACCCAAGGTGCCACCGGAGTGTTTGTTCACCGTTTGGATGCATGATTTTTCTTTACTTTTTTTTTGAATGTTTTTGGATTTTCTTCAGGACATTTTTCTGAATGTTTTTGGTATTTTCTGGTATGCAGGGGAGCCTGATGCTCTGTACAGCTTAGGTATAAAACCGTTTGAGGTGCATGCTGTTAATTGGATCTGCAAGCGGTTCTCCTTCTGATGTAGCCAACTGATATGCCCCGGACCCAAATACAGCAGTGACAACATATGGGCCCAGCCAGTTTGATTCAAACTTGCCCTGATGTTCTCTGTTTGGTTGGTTGCGAGGATTCTCTCGTAGAACAAGATCACCTACCTCAAATGTACGAGGTCTAACTCGATGATTGTAGCTTCTTCTCATGCGCTGCTGATAGGCTTTGAGGTGATTGTATGCAGCTTGTCGTTTCTCATCAAGTAACTCTAAGTCCTGAAGACGGGATACTCTGTAGGCTTCATCATCGATGAGATTGTGCAAGGAAACCCGTAATGATGGTATCTCAACCTCAATAGGAAAGATAGCTTCTGCACCATAGACCAATGAATAAGGAGTTGCACCTGTAGGGGTTCGAATGCTAGTTCGATATGCCCATAATGCTGGATTCAATTGAACATGCCAATCATGACCGGCATCATTGACTGTCTTCTTTAGGATTCTCAATATGTTTTTATTGGATGCTTCAGCCTGACCATTGCCTTGTGGGTAATAGGGGGTGGAAAGGCGATGTTGGATATAAAATTTCTCACAAAGCTCAAGGACATCCTGATTTTTGAAAGGAAGACCGTTATCTGTGACGATGGACATGGGTACACCATACCGGCAGATGATGTAGTTGAGGATGAATGAGGCGATCTGCTTGCCGGTGACTTGGGTAAGTGGAACAGCTTCGATCCACTTTGTGAAATATTCGGTGGCGGTAATAATGAATTTGTGGCCATTGGATGAAGAGGGATGGATTTTACCCACAAGGTCAAGGCCCCATTGACAAAAAGGCCATGGTGTTGTGATTGGTTGCAGTTCCTGTGCTGGTGCATGTATCAGGTCACCGTGAACTTGACATTTCTTGCATTTTCTAACAAAGTAGTAGGAATCCTTTTCCATAGATGGCCAATAGTATCCAGCTCGCATGATCTTCTTGGCTAGTGATGGACCACTTGAGTGAGTCTCGCAAATTCCTTCATGTACCTCTTCCAAAACCTTTGTTATCTCATCCTGTTCTAGACATCGAAGGAGAGTACCATCAAGACTACGTCGGTATAGGGTTTCGGCAATAATGGTATATCGAGCAGTTTGGCGAATGAAGGTTTTTCGTTGGTTATTTGATTGGTTGGGAGGAAGGGTATGATCGCGGAGATAGGTGTAGAACTCACCGTACCATGGGGATTCAGAACCAACAAGGTGACATATCATTTCAGATTCGGGGATATCATAAGCGGGGATCCAAAGCTGTTCTACCAAGAACTTGTAGCGTGTTGAATTCTGTGGAAGATCTAGTAGAGATGCGATGGTAGCCATAGCATCAGCAGCTTGATTCTGATCTCTTGGTATCTGCTCAAAAGTGATAGTAGTAAATGATGTCTTTAGAGTGTCCACCATTTGCTTATATGGCATGAGTTTATCATCTTTGGTCTGATATTCATCCGTTGCTTGTCAAATGACTAGTTGGGAATTGCCATATACTTGTAGTTCTTGTAATTTCCATTGTACGGCTAACCTGAGTCCTGTGATCAAGGCCTCATACTCTGCTATGTTGTTTGTGCATGGAAATGTGAGCCTGTAAGACTTCGGGATGCTATCACCTTGAGGTGTGATAAACAGAATGCCTGCCCCTGAGCCGTGCTTGGTGTATGAACCATCAAAATATAGTTTCCATGGTTGTACTTCTGTGAGCATGAATATCTCTTCATCTGGAAAATTGGAAATGAGGGGATGATCGCCTATGAGTGGTGCATCAGCCAACTGATCTGCAATGACCTGCCCTTTGATAGCTTTACGGTCCACATACTCGATGTCAAATTCACTTAGAATCATTACCCATTTGGCCAAGTGACCTGTCAATGCTGCTTTGCTGAGTAAATACTTGAGTGGATCAATCTTTGTGATGAGTTGTACCTTGTGTGTCAATAGATAGTGTCGCAATTTAGTGGCTGCTAAGATCACTGCTAGGCAAGCTCGCTCAATAGGTGTGTAATTGAGTTCATAGCCAACCAGTGTGCGAGAGATGTAGTATATAGCACACTCTTTGCCTTCTGCATTATGTTGTGCCAATAATACACCTAATGTTGTACTTGTCGCTGAGATATAAAGTAACAACGGTCTACTTGGATCTGGTGGCATCAACAATGATGGATTCATGAGATAGTCTTTAAGCGTCTGAAATGCTTGTTGGCATCTGGCATCCCACTGAAAGCGGATGTTCTTGTGTAGCAAGTGTGTGAATGGGTGACACTTATCAGCCAATTGTGCAATGAATCTTCGGATGGATTGAAGTCGCCCTTGTAATGTCCTTAGCTGATTGATATTCTTTGGAGGTGGCATGTCCATTATTGCCTTAACCTTTGCTGGATCGACCTCAATGCCTTTGCTTGAGACAATGTATCCTAGAAGCTTCCCGGAGGTCACTCCAAAGACACATTTCTTTGGGTTGAGTCAAACATGATATTGTTCCAGTCTATCAAAGATTTGATCTAAGATGTGGAGATGTCCTTCTCTAGTAAGTGATTTTTCTAGTAAGTCATCCACATAATCTTCCATCATAGTATGCATCATGTCATGGAAGATGGTGGTCATTGCTCTTTGATAGGTCGCTCCTGCATTCTTTAGACCAAAAGGCATTACATTCCAGCAGTATGTGCCCCATGGACATGTGAAGGCTGTCTTATGTTGATCTTCGGGTGCGATCTTTATCTGATTGTAGCCGGAAAAGCCATCCATGAGTGAAAGCATCGCATGTCTTGCTGTTAGATCCACTATGATGTCGATATTTGGTAGGGGAAAGTCATCCTTAGGACATGCCTTATTCAGATCTCTGAAGTCAGTACAAATGCGGATGCCCCCTTTTGGTTTGCCGACAGGCACAATGTTGGAGATCCATTCTGCATAATCAATTGGCCTGATGAAACCAACATCTAGGAGTTTCTTGAGTTCTATTTTGACTAGCACTGCAATCTGGGGATGCATCTTACGAAGCTTCTGCTTGACAGGTTTGGCTCCTTCTGCTACGGTGAGGTGATGCATGACTAAATCAGGATCAAGCCCAGGCATGTCTGCATATGACCATGCAAAGTTGATCTAACGCTTCTGGAAGAACTCTATAAATTTAGGTTGTTCCTCTGGAGTGAGAAGAGATGCCAGATGTATGATATGAGGATTTTCAGGAGTCCCCACATTGTATTCTTTGGTTTCCTCAATGAGAATCGTTGATCATTCCTGTTGTGCATTAGCAGGGAGAATGTCAAACCCTTCATCCTCAGGTGCCTCAAAGAGGTTTTCACCGTTGGATACGCTCTTTCTTTTTACTTTTGTGGGATCAAACAGTGCCACAGTGTGGTTTTCACTGGAAGATCCATGTTTCATTGTTATATTTTTGCAGTTGAAAGGTTTGGCATCCACCCCGAAGTATGCTGCGCTATTAAGTTCAATGGTGAATCCAGCTTTGTGATCCCCGCTTGGTAGATTATCCCGTAATTCCAAAAAGTCAATGGTAGCCTCATCATTTTGGAAGAGGTCAAGACATGGAGGATTTGATTGGTTCCATTCGATGAGTTCAGGGTGGATAATGGGCATTACTTCATCGATTAGGTTAAGTGCGGGAGATGTATCAGTGAGGGTTAAGACGTTATGGTGAAGGTCGTTAATGGTACTCTCCTTGTCAGAATCAGGCGTAGGATGAGACATAGGGTCTGTGGAAGATGTTTCCAGCTCAGGTACCCAAGTGGTCTTTATCTATGCTTCTCCGTAAACAGGGATGTCTTTGCATGGCGGAGGTGGTGATGTGTCTTCCTCATTTGAAGTGTTAAGTTGTACAGAATCAAATTCCCACTCATGTGAGTCGATCTCTGAATCACTCTCCAGCATCCGATTGCTATACCATACTGGGATGTCTTTGGAGTTAAACACGGCAGGTGTGATTGGTTTATGTATCTTTGTAGTGATCGGTGCTGCAGGAACCGTGATGGGGTTTAAAGGATTTGTTACTGGAAGTATCGGCAGTGTTGATTTAGTGGCTTCTATTGGAATGGCTGGTGCCATAGATGTTGCTGTAGGTTTCCATACAATTGTTGCTACAAATGGTGTTGCTGATGGGATTACTAGTTCGTTTGGTGGGATGAATGATATTGATGATGGTTGCGGTGGGGTTGTGAGCCTCGATGGGGCAGTGGGGATAGTGCTTGATGGTGCTTTGATTATGAAAGGTGTCCTCTTTGCAGTAGGTGGGCAAAATGGTTTGCTGGGTTTTCCTTTGAATCTGAGTTTAGGAAGGATCTCTTTTTCAAAGCCTAGGCCTGTATTACCTTTGGGCTTGAATTCTGGTAGCAGAGGTTCATGTCGTCCTTGGTTGCAGTATCCCAAAGCACTCTGACCATCATATCCCATTCTTTGCATAATGAGGAGGCCTTTGCCATACTGTTCTGTAGGAAGTGTAACTCGCGGTTTATCAGTGGTGATGGGATCTTTATAGATCAAGTCCGCTAAGTCCTCATCTTGTGTCTCTTCCTCTTGACTCTTTCCAAGGATGAATGGCATCAAGGCACATGCTGGTATGATTAGTGGTTGCTGGAGTAACTATTGTGGCTTACCATGTGTTCTAGGAGAAGTGGGCATTTGTCCCACACAAAAGAGTTGACTCAAGTTGTATTCCCCAAGACCTTCCTCTGCTACTTTCATCTTAAGCTTTTCTTGCTTGGGTATAGGGGTGTTCGAACTGGCAAGAGAGGCGGGACTTACATATGATGTGCAGGAAATGGCTTCCCTATTATTAGGAACAGTAATTTCTGGTTGATGGCTGATATTATGGCAAAATGCAAAGGGATTTGCATCGCCCAGGATTGTGATCTCTGTACCGTTATGTGGGAACTTGATACATTGATGGTAGGTAGATGGAACAACTTGCATGGCATGTATCCAAGGTCTCCCTAATAATAGATTATATGGTAGAGGAAGGTCCAGAACCTGACAGATGATGTGCTTTACCACAGGGCCCACTCAGATTGGTAGTACCACAGCTCCTTTGGATGAACGCTCTGCATCATCATAGGCCTTGATGGTGATCTTCTTGCGAGGATCCACTGATTCTATTGCATATCCCAATGCTGTGACCAACTGTAGTGTACAAATGTTTAGGCCTGCTCCATTATCTATCAAGACTCGCTTGATCCTGTGTTGGTTGATAAAGCCTTCAATGTGTAGCGAAGCATTATGAGGTTGTTGGAAAGAAGAGTTGTCACTTTCAGAAAAAGTGAGACAAGGTGATGACTTTAGATTTCCAACCATGGCTTGAAACTGGTCCGTATTCAGGTTTGCAGGGACTGACGCCTCTTGGAGTGCTTGATCCAAGATTGTTTTATGAGATGGCGATAGGCGCAATAGCTCTAAAATGGATATAAGCGTAGGCGTTTTGTCTAATTGTTCCACAAGATTGTACTGCTTTGGGACGGAGGTGGTGCCCTGTGGAGCTGCCTTGATGGTGACCTTGCCACGACGTGTAACAACATTGCAATTTGAGGTGGGATTTTTGAAGGTTATAGTTGCAATTTGTTCACTGGCATCATACATGTGATTTACAGTGTAGTTATACGCAGCCTGCGTATAATCAGTGGTATCAGTGCCTTGCCGGGAAGTGGAAGGACCCCTTTGATCTTGTGATGGAAGTGGATTCTTGAACATCTGATGATCATTATTGGTTGTTTTTGGGTCATGTCCTTCAACTTCAATTTCTCCTCGATCAATAAGATCCTGAATGAGATCTTTCAATCGGTGACAATTACTTGTCTTGTGTCCTCTTCCTTGATGGAACTCACAGTGTTCAGTATCTCTCCACCATGCCGGTTTGACCTAAGGCTCATAGTTTGATAGCTTAGGTAGAGTGATCAAATTTTGAGAAATGAGTTGTCGCAACACTGTTTCAATGGGTTCCCCTAAGGGAGTGTATGTGCGTTTTTGTTTTTGCTGACGAGGTCTAGGTTCATCATGAGACGTGATGCGACCTTGATTGGAAGGAACATTTGTGTTATTCTGAGGTGGAGGATTTTGTTCTGCAAATCGAACCACAGGTTGTGCATTTTGGATAGTCCGAGCATCCACAACTCCATCGTTGACGATATTTTTGTTCTTGTTCCAGAAGTTCGGTTTATTGCTATTGAAGCGTGGGCGAGGACCATCTTTTGGTTCATTAAAGATTTTGATGAGTCCTTTCTTGATGAGTGCCCGTTCACACTTTAAACCCTTGGTGATCATATCATTAAAAGAGTCTATGTCTTTGACATCCAGGTGAAATTCCATTTCTTCGTTTAAGTTGGAAATGAATATTTCCACTAGTTCTCGTTCAGGTAACTGAAGAGAACGTCTGCTAGACATTTGGCACCATCGTTGCAGGAATACTGAGAATAGTTCACCTGGTTTTTGTTTGGTGTTGCACAGATCAACCATGGTGATGTCGCGTTCAATATTATAAGAGTAATGAGATAGGAACTTCTGGATGAGTTCCTCAAATGTTCTAATGCCACCTAGTAGTCGGGAAAACCATGACGTGGTTGTTCCTCCCAAACTTTGGGGAAAAAGGCACATTAGGTATGTGTCTTCATATGCCACTTCAAGACAAGCGGAATGAAATTCTCGGACATGATCACGGGGATCCCCCTTTCCTCTATATTTTTCAAATTTGGGTGTTTCGAATCCTCGTGGAAAGGGTGGCATATAAAGATTCCTATCAAATGGATAGGGACAGATGTCATTAAGTGAGAATTGATTGGTCTTAACACCACTATGAAGTTGTTGGGCGAGATTCTCAACTTGTTGCCGCAACATCTCCATTTCATTTGGAGGAGGAGCTGGTGGGTTACCTCGAGGAATGTTATATCTGATGTGATCTCTACCTCTTTCCTCCTCATGGCAACTTTGTCTTTCTGATGCTTGTCTTAATTGGGCAAGATCAAAGTCAGAGGGGAGTTTGGCTCCTTCTTGACCGAGTTTTAAGAAGTGAGCATCCACATTACTCCTGAGTATTTCATCAAATAGTCTGTTAAAGAGAGGGTTATGCTGGGCCCTCTCTATTGTTGTAGGAGTGGGAGTACTTGGGTTTTCGTCATCTGCATTTCCTCCAAGTGCTTCTTGAAATTCATTTAGATTTTCCTCTTCTTCTTCTTCTCTTTCTATTTCTCGTTGCCTTGACCGTGATCGGGTTTGAGCCATTTTGTTTGCGAGTTTTGTGTGAAGTTGATTAAAGATGATGATGAGTTGTCGATGAAATGAAAGATTGATGGTTGGTGATTTGTGTTGTATGGGGATCTCTAGCACTTTAAGGTAGATGTAACCGAAATTCCTTCTTTGAATTGCTTGTTTGTTTTGAGGAGTTTGGATGTGATAAGGTGTAGAGAAATCTGAGATGTGTTACAGATTTTGACTACCTAGTAATGAGAGGATTCACTCATGAACTAGTTTTAACCTGCGTAGATGTGTCTCTTAGGATGAGCTTATCCTAGATGTAGAAACAATCTAAAAAGTGATGTGATGTGTTGATTTCAAGCAATATCTAAAAGAGAACTTGGGACAAGAACCTCTCAATGTTTTGAGAGTTGGGACGGATTGATGATGAAGTGATGATGTATGAGTGAGATGATGGATGAAAATGTTTTCAACTTCAATAAAAACTTTGTGTTACAAATGGGACAAACTCTATCTCTTCCCTTTCAGGCGTTGGTGGCACTTCTCGAGCTGTGTTGTAGGTGATACAGATGTTTGGGAAAAAGTTGGGATTAATCTTTCCTCCTTGATTTTTGTGATAACTCAGAGCTCTATATTGCATAAAAGCTCTACGATTCAATGATTCTGAATCAAACTCGTTTGTTTTACCTTGAAGGTATAGACGCATGCGATGTAGAAAGATTCTATGTGAGACAAAGATTTGTCTATTGAGATAGAAGAAGTTCCTCCTTTTGATCAAAGCCTTTGAGCTTAATGGTCTCCTTTTCAAGTTGATATTCTGATGACACTTCTTCTTTCGTAAGATGTGAAGAATGGTCATAAAATTTGTCTCTTTGTTGTTTGCACTTTGTTTTTGGTATTTTTGTTTGTTTTTGAGAAATGTTGGATGAATACTATGTTTTTGGGATTGATTTTCTGATTTTTCTTTGACAAGAAAACAAAGCAAACACACAAACACAAGAATGTTGCCTCAAAGGCACAAATGAGTATGGGTCTAGATCAACCCAATCCTTGGACTTGTTTTTGACCCTTCCTTTAGATGTATTTTAAGGTGTATTTCCAAAGCCTGAAGTCGGCTCAATTTGCACTTGGTCTTTAAAATGAACACACTTCAAACACTTTTTATCCCTAAGGTCAAATGGCCAGTTGTGATAAATTTAGCCCACATCTTGATATTTCTTCGACTTTGGTACTACATACCTTATGAATCCCGCCTTGGCAGGTAAGGATGTGATATACTAAGTCTTGCACGAGCATAACAAATAGATGATCCCTATGATGGGGGAGTCACCACTTTTATCAAGCCACAAGTGACTTTTCAAAAAGCTATGTTTCTACTCAAAGAAATATGTATGGTGAGTATCTTGGGAGCAAAACCATCTATGCTCTTGCACTAAATTATATCTCAAATATCCTCAATCAATAGAACAGGTGGGATACTATTTAAAGGTGTTTAGTCATGTTCGATGTTTTTGGACATAAGTTCATTCTGCAGTGACTCACTTAAGAGCCTTGTAACTGGTGGTGGGGCCCATTTGTCCTTTCGGCCAGTTACACTGTAGGAACAGCTATACCCAAGGCTACAGCTTTCGCTCTCACCTGATTTCTATAGCGGCTCGAAGGATTTACCGCTTGAGGTCATTCCCAAGAGTATCGATCCCTTGGCAGGCCTCTCTTAAAAAAGATAAAATTTGAGCGTTACTAACACTTTTCTCTTGCACCTAGGACCACGAGAGCCAAGGGAGAGGATAGTGTGTGTTAGAGGTAGGACCACTCGACTGACCTTTGCACAAGTGTGCCAAGCACGAAAAACACTTGTTCTTTTTAATCTATCATTGCAATGTGATCTAACTATTTGGAGATGTTGCTCCAACAATCATGGTGTTCTTTTTAATTTTCAAAGGCAATTGTTTGAGTAAACTAGAATTTGAAAATCCTGGTCAAATTAATGAAAAATACGTTTGCATGAAGTAAAATTGCTTTAAAAATGAGACAAGTTGATTGTGAATTTTATTTGCACCAAAAATGGAAGTTCGGATTGTGAGTTTTATCTTGATGCAAGAAATAAATTTTGCCTTGTTTATTTTAAGCACCAAAATGAAGTTTGTTTCCTAACTTGCAAAAAAAATAAAGTTGTTTTTGTATAAGTTTGTGGTTCTTTTTACCTTGGAACAATGAAATTCTTTTTAAGAGCCCCAAACAAATGTGTGATTCTTTTTTTAAAAGCCCAAATTTAAAATGTGAAGTTAATTTTAAACCAAAATAAAAAGTGAATTCATTTTTAAAACCAACTTCAAAAAACAAGTTAGTAAAAAATATAAATCTACTTTTTAATCTAATTTAAATCTGCACAAAAGAGAAAAATAGTTAGTAAAATCCGCCTATTTGGTGGGCTTCTACAAGCCTTATTTTTTTTATTTTTTTTGGTTTTTTTTTTTTTTTTGGTTACAAGGTGATTTGTACAACGTTTTGTTACAATAGCGCTAGTCTGCGTTTGAACAGAGGCACTATTTAACACAAACGCACTAAAAGAAAGGGAAAGACAAAGAAGGGAAAAGCACTGAAACAGGGTGAATAGCGCCAAAATAATGTCAAATGCACCAAAACAGTGTCAAAAGCGCAACCTGTGTGACATTTTCAACATTCAAACATGTTATTGGTTAAAAAAAAAAAAGTTGATCTTTTTGGTGTTGGATTCACGTCGGGTTCACCAAATGATGCTCTGCAAAAAGGATTAGAAAATCTGTTTGATGGCAACACACACAAGAGCACAAGAAACAAACTTTAGTGTTAGCAACAAAAGATTATCCTAAACAGGCATATCAAGAGAGATATTAAGCATGAAATAGAAAGCATATAAACATAGAATAAAATAGCTAATCAAGATGCTCATAGTTGCTCCTCCCTTGTTCCTCTCCTCTCCAAGTCCCAAATGAGTGTAGCTCTCAGCAACTTTTTGCACTATGGATGCTTATGGAGGATTGAGATTTAATATTAAGCTTCAAATATGAAATGAAAAGCTAAATACTATTCTATTGATGCTAAAATGATTGATTTTACCAAAAAGACAAGATTTTAGTTATGCTATGCTAAATGTTCTCTAAAAATGTCTATAGCCTAAATGCATACAAGTTTTCAGGATCTGGATTATGAAGGAATGGGCTCTATTTATAGGAAAAATGGAGCAATGGATGGCCAGGATTGAAAGGTTTAATCAAGGGTCAAGCTTGAAAGTTGGGGATCCATGTGCACAATTTGCACCAATGAAATGGTGACAAGTGTCAACATAAGATTGGGTTGAGAGAAGAGGTTGGAGGCATTAAATGCCTGAGGAGACCTCATGGTTATCTAGAAGGTAAGGGTCAAGCCTAAATTAGGATTACCCACTGGATTAGGAGTTAATGCAAGGATAAACCTTTGTGCAAATGATTAAGAGATAATCATGGTCAAAGCATTAAAGGCTTGATGAGACCCTTGGGTTGGGTAGAGGTTGAGTCAAAACAAATGTTTTAACCATGTGGGAGGGTTTGAGGTAACCATTAATGGTTATTGGAGACTTTGGGGATTAAGTGGTTGAAGGTTGAAAGCCTTCAATGGTTATCAAAGACTTTGAGCCATTTAGTGGTTGAAGGTTGGAAGCTTTCAAAGGTTATCCAAGACTTTGAGACATTTAGTGGTTGAAGGTTGAAAGCCTTTAATGGTTATCAAAGACTTTTAGGCTTTGAGAAGTGACTCCATTTTTCTTAGGAATGTGACAATAATTAGGGGATGGATTAAGTTAATTAGGAAGGGGTTAGAAGAATCTAGAAGGGGATTAGATTTTGCAAGTGGATTTGGTGGGTGAGGGAAAATAGGATTTTATTAAAATAAAAATTCATTTATTTCAATAAATGTGTGCAAGTTGTATTTGGATAAATATTCAAATAAATATTAATTTATTTAAATGAGAAAAAGGAAGATAAAGCATTAAAATGCTTGAAGACTTTGAGGGGAACCATTAAAGGCTTGAAGACTTTAAGGAAAACCATTAAAGTCTTAAGAAGACTATAGAAGGAAGCCATCAAGTTTGAAGACTTTAAAGCCATCAAGTTTGAATACTTTAAGGGAAACCATTAAAGGTTTCAAGTGGGTGAGGATAAATAGGATTTTAAATAAATAATTTATTTAAAATAGTTGTGCAACTTGCTTTTGTAGGAAAATACAAGTGGGTGGAGGATAAAGGTGATTTTAAATAAATTATTTATTTAAAATAATTGTGCAACTTGCTTTTGTAGGAAAATACAAGTGGGTGGAGGATAAAGGTGATTTAAATAAATGATTTATTTATTTAAATGTGAGAGGTGGGATTTTGGGGGATTTAAATAAATATTAATTTATTTAAATGTGAGAGAAGATTTAATTAAACAAATATGATTTATTTATTTAATTAATGGTATGAATTTGGTTAAGTGAATTAAATCAAATAAATTGAATAATTTATTTAATTAATAGGAGAAGAGGGTTAAGATGAATTAATTAAATATTAATTTAATTAATTATTAATTGATGGTTAAATAATCAAATAAATACTAAGTATTCATTTAATTAAGTGGACAGATTTATGTGACTACAGTTATGGTTTTTAAATTCATTGATTATATCTATCTAACCATGCATGCAATGATTTATTGAAGTATTCGTGCTTTACAGCTTACACATTACCACTTTTCACATACACAGTTGGTGCCTACTATGTGTGTGAAAAGTGGTAAACTGCAAGTTGTAAGGCACAAACACTTCAATAAATCATTGCATGCATGGTTAGACAGATATAATCAATTAATGTTAAACCCATAACAAATCAACTTATTGTCTCCTAAAAGATGCGAGTATAGACTTGCTCTCAGATTTGTCTAAGCAATACCAGTGACTAGACTACACCAAGATAAAGGATTTAATCTATATGAGCACAAAATTGAGCTAAATAGATGCAAGATTAAGCTAGATATGCAAGATTAAGCTATGAATGATTAAACTAATATGCAAAAATCTAAGATGCAATAATCTCAATACACAATATTCTCAATGACTCTAGAGCAAATACAACATAATAACAATAAATCTCCAGGGTCCTTTTTGGGGAGATGAAAGGTTGAATTTGTAGAAAATCTAGAGAGAGACCAACAGTCAAGATCGATTAATGATGAGTGGTTGAAATTCCTCAAGAGAAAGCACAATCCAAGTGAATTGAAATGATTGGGTGCTTTAATTCAGTTTCAAAGGAGATGAAGATTGAGTTGATTTTGAAATAAATTTAATTAAAGCCTAATTTAATGCATTTGAATTATAAGTCTGAGTTTGCATTGGAGATCAAATTAATTGAAGTCATGCACTTGAGATAAAATTAGTTAATTCCATGCGTGTTCCTCTTATTTTCTCAAGGTTTTTATTAGAAAAAGCCTCTTCAATGCAACTAAACCTCTTTCCTCAAGCTTTGCTTTGAGTTTAAATTTAGAGAAAATGATTTATTCAATTTAATTGTTTTTCTTGCTTTTCTGAGATTTCTCAAGTTGTCTCAATTTTAGAAAAAGAAATATCTCAAGTTGATTTGTTTCTCAATTTAATTCCTTTTTGTAAATTAATTCCTTTTTTTAAAATTAATTCATTTTTGCAAATTAATTCATTTTTTGATGATTTAATGATAAATTTATTTATTAATTAAATATGCTAGGATATTTAATTAAATAAATAGGATAATTGATTAAAATGATTTACTTGGAATGATTAATGATTTATTTGCCATGTGACATTGATGATCAAGGAGTTAATTAATTAGGTGCTCAAGATTAATTTAATTGCCTTTGGTGAGGACCTTGGTGATGTAGTCAAGATTAGGAGCCCATTGTTTAGGTGACCATTTTTAGGGTATTACAATTGCCCCTCTTTGAATTGATGTGCGAGCATGCATTGATTCAAAGAATAGTTGATGTCAAATAGAAATCAGTTCTGAACTTGATGGATCACAAACTGATGAAGAGTGAGATGTTCATCTTGATTTGAAGTGATGAAACTGAATAGATCGATCAAAGCGATACCGATCCTGAACCTGATTGAACTAGGACTGATGAAGAGCAAGATACCGATCTTGAACTTGACAGATCAAGAAGCGGGTACCTATCTAGAACTTGATTGAACTAGAATTGATTGAGCAAAGAGATAATACCAATTCCGAACTTGATTGAACATGAACCGATTAGCGAAACAGAATGTCTAGCTTGATTTGATATGATTAAACTAAACACAGATTTGAAGATTGATTTAGATGAGGACAATCACTGATATGCCCCTAGTGATTGTTTTTATTTGACATCGAAGAATCTCAACCTGATATGGTGTGATTTAGTTAAGATGCCCTTAGTAACAAGGTTTGAGTTGATTTGATTTGATTGATATTCGATTAATCTTTGATTGAAAAGATTTTATGCTCGACCTTAGATGAAGATTTGAAAATATTCTTGATTTTTTGATGATGTAATCACTGATAATGATGATGTAATAAGTATGCCCCCTCGGGAGCGAAATCGAAAGATAGCAAGATTGCAGTGATTTTAGGCAATTTTAATAAAATGATTTAGTGATGATAATCTAAGAACGAAGATTAATTTGAGAATTAAATTGAGATCAAAATTGATTCAAAAAAGATTTGAGCATAGAATGATGTAAAGATTGACGCAAAGATGAAAGTGCCAAGTGGTCAACTTTGTAAAATTTGACTAGAAAATTGATGTTAGATTTCGATTTTGATCCCAAAAATGGACTCAAGTTGGTTGATTTAGCTAAGAGTATAAATTTTGTGTCAATCAGAGCAAGTTTGAAAATTAGGGTTTTGCCTGTATAAGGGGTTCAAGGTATCATTTTCAATTCATTTTCACCTCTCAAAGTTCAAAAAATCAAAAACCTTCTCTAAAGAAAAATGTCAATTCCAGTTCCTAATCACTGATTTGAGTGCCAGAGATGCCACAACCAGCCTTGAAACTATCCGCCTGTAGTAAGTGATCAATCTTATGCCTCGTGAATTCCAAATTTTGTGATTTTTTGTTGAATTTTTTGTTCTTTCCTTCAATGTAGTTCATGCCTAGTCATTTTATCGCATGGTCAGCTAGGGTTTGTTGTACAAGTATCTGGTAAAATTTCTTTTCTTGTATGGTAATATTAGATTTGTCGTATGGTATATACCACTAAATCATACGAGATTGTTCATCATAGACCTTTTAATCATCTAATATGTAATAGCGTCTCATATTAGATAGTTTAATCGTCTAATATGTAATAGCGTCTCATATTAGATAGTTTAATCGTACTACCCGTAATCTTTACTCATACGAATTTCTGCTTGTTTATACTTACTCGTATGGGAAACAGTGAGTATTTTTAAAGATCCAAACACCAATTTTTATTTTTAATGTAATTGTAAATTTGGATTCTTTAGCATTTTTGGCACATTCTTAGCTCAAATTTGATCGTGCAGTGATGATTTTTTGTTCAATTTTGCAGGTTCAGTTGGCAGATATATAGTTTAGATGTACATATCCACCTACTATGAGATTAGTGTGGGACTTGTCAGATGCACAAAGAGGACACATTGGATTGTGTGGATTTGGATATTTTCTTCAGATCCCTGATATCTGTGTGAATCGCGGATTACTCACAACTTTAGTTGAGCGATTCCATAGTGAGCATAACACATTCCACCTGTCGACTAGGGAGATGACTATCACTCCTTAGGACATATACAGGATTTTGAGGATTTTATTTGCTGGGGATAAGGTGGATTATGATGTTGCACCACAATAAGGTATTGAGGCACTTAGATGCTTGTTTCATGATGACACTATCCTTGATCGTTATATCACATGGGGTGATCTTTTGATCAGATATGGTGCACTCCCCCTTGCTTGCATTTTAGCTGGTATTATAGGTTGTTTTGTTATGCCACATAGAGGACATTAGGGATTTTTGTGTGGATGGGGTAGGATGTTGGAGAGATTGCTTACTCATCTTATCAGATTAGGTTGGGGATCATGTTTACTCACACACATGTACCACAAGATGCATGAGTTCACCTATAGAGGGGTGAAGAGTATGGCGGCAGGTGTTTTGATTTTGTAGATTTGGGTCTGGGAGCATATCCTAGTTTGTAGGCCAATTGTAGATGATGCGCGACAGGAGGGTCAGCCCATTGTATATAGGTATGCAGGTTATATCACACAACCCCGCCTAGGGAAGACTAACTACTAAAGATGACAATTAGATGACATGATAGCAATAGTCTAGAGACTGTACAGGGGTCTAGAGTTGTGGGATGACTGGATGAGGTAGCAGAAGGATATGTTTATGACATGGCCACTTTTGGGTAGATCTTCAGTGATCATTGAGATTTTTGTAGTTATTAGGGTTTTGAAACAATATGGGAGGTCACAAAGTATCTCACAGGAATTTACTACTTATGCCAGATTTGTTGATGAGGAGAGGCAAGGATGGGGGCCTACACTATCATATGCCTTGGCCATGCAGGAGTTATTAGGATTACAGCCATAGTGGTGGGAGTATCTGGGGGATATTGTAGATGCGGGGGTAATTCCCTAATTTAGGGATTGGTTCCAGAGACATCCATTCCCATGATTCATAGACCTGGGAGAGTATGCACCTCAGATAGATGAGGGTGATGACATGCCAGTGCAAGCTTAAAGAGAGGCGGCACTTGGGAGGGGAGGAGGATATGTGGGTGCAAGCAGTAGTAGAGCACCCATTGCATGCCAACATAATAGGCGACGAGAGGGAGAGTCTTTAGGAGCAGTTGGCAGGGATGCAGGTGGTGACAGGGGAGGAGAGGCTGTAGTAGATGTTGAGATACGTGAGGCAGAAGGCCCTGGTGGTGATAACGCTCCTAGACAGGTACGGTAGAGGTGAGAGGAGCAGGCTGGTGGAGGTGAGGAGATTGAAGCAAGAGGTCAAACATGAGCAGACATTATTCATGCCTTGAGGGGTAGAGTCTGGTGTCTACAGACATAGATGGAAATTGCAGAGGCACGGATTGTAGAGCATGATCGACGGATCACCAAGCATGATATGCAGCTCCAGAGCATGATATGCAGCTATAAAGCATGAGAGCAGAGCATGACAGCCTCTAGCATGATGTTGTACACCAGACGACAAGGGCAGCATACTACGTAGTAGCCTATAGTGTGGCGGTCCCAACAAATAGGCAGGTAGTCCCTTATTCACAGTATATGGTTCGATCAGAGGGAGCTAGGGCACCGAGATAGGATGATGCCCCTGCACAACAACCACCACCTCCTCCTCCAGCCAATAAGGGAGAGGCAGAGAGTTAGAGTTTTGTATATCTCCCAAATTTTGTACCCCATTTTTGTACTCGATATATTTCTTTCTCCGATATTGTATAGGACATTTTGAGATTAGGTGTACCCTTTTGATGTTGATATTTTTGATGAGATATATATACAACACATGATTCAACCTCATTGTACTTGTGTTGATTGATATGAGATGATTTATATGTATGTCTATATTGTTTATGATCATAAATATTTTTCATTTTTCATGCAAATGAATAACTTAATGGATGAACATGATGATGCAAATATATATGTGAATGCCATGCCATGTTTGCCATATATTTTTTTTGTTTTTCAATGTAATACTATGGATGTAAATGAATATGCAATAGATTTTTTATCTATATGATATGCTCATGTATGCAACTAACATCTCATGTAGGAACTGTAAAGTCCATACATAGGTACTCAATCATGTCGATGATGATGATTTTCAGTCGACCACTTAGCGGAGAAATGACGATTGTTTCAAATTGAAGCTCTCATTCAAAAGACAAGGAGATAAATTGTATCATGCTAAAATCACTTGAAATGCACAAAATTTTAGATGAATGCAACCTAAAACTTAGTCATTGGATTTTTTTTTCTATTTATCATCACTAAGCATTTTACAATGTTGGAGATAGACATAAGCACCAAGGCATGAAGAGCCAGGATGACCTGAATATTTCTTGCATGGAAACACACCAGAAAAAGCAGATTTCCTTTCTTTTCATATGCAATACTGATTATCTTGTCTGTAATGGCCCTTTTATCATTCATATCCTAGGACAAATTAAGCATGTATCCAAATTGCATGATAAAGAAAATTACTCAAAACATACAAGGAAACAATTTCAATCTCCCTATAGCATACAAATAAATGGAGTCAAGGTATGTGTGGCAATTTCATCTTGATGTGAAGGCACTAATCAAAGATACCCAACTTATGAGATGTTTTCAGATCATCAGAATCACTCCTAAAAGAAGAAAACAATGTAAAGTATTATGCCCCTATTCCTTGCTCCTCTTAATCAAGATAGACTTCCTTGAGTTACTTAGAGGGAATAATAATTGAAAACCAATTTAAAAGACAACATACAAAGAAAATTTCAATCATATCTCAAACATTTTTAGTGATTGTTTTCATTGTTCTTGTTTTGCTTGTTTACTCAGTGGTAAAACCCTGCATTGATTAGGAGACAAGTAACTGACTCAGATTGGACAACCTAGCACTACCAAAATAAAGATGACTTGATTAAACTGCTTAGGAAATTTAGATTGATTATATGAGTACCCTAAGACTAAGACGTTGATCGGATTCAAGCCATGAGGGTTCCAAAAGAACCATGGTGTCACAAAAGTGACTGACAGATATGTACAAGCTAAAGCAAAGATGTAGGAGACCGGGAAATAAAACAAGAAATGTCAAATTTGTTGGAATCCAATAACACTAAGAGGGGGGGTGAATTAGTGTTATACCAGAATTATCAATTTTAGCCTTATTAAAGCATGCATACACCAGCCGGTATACCGGTACATACAGAATTGAAAGAAGTAAAGCAACCAATAAGCCAATCACATAAATGAACTCCATAACACACATAATTATACATGGAAAACCTCAAAGAGGAAAAACCACAGTGGGATTATTGACCCACAATATCAATCCACTGGCCATATGAAGAGATATTATAAAATATAGGTGTTTGCACTTGCAGGAAGGCTTACAGCCCAGAGCACAATGTTCAATCACAAAAGGAGCCTCACTGACTACATATAAATCTAGACTACAATCTAGAGAAATGAATGAACTACTAAGATAGCATCTTCTATGCTTGAATACAGTTTCGGTTAAGCTTTGTTACCCTAAACCCTTTATCGGAATAACCCTTTATAAAAATATCCTCATATACATGATCTCTCTGATATATTTCACATTACTTAACATCCATATTCACATCCATACCATTACCACACAAAATGATCTATCCAACTGACCTATATAATCTATACAATTTATCATGCCTTATGTCGGCTTACAAAGATATTTACAATGTCAATATACATGTCGGATAGATAACATAAACACATGAATATCAAAAACAATTTTTAATGTTGGATCCAAAAGATGTTGGCCTCCAATACCAATAACCGTATTCTAAACCATGTCAGCCTGCATTACATTAAAAAGAAATCCTTTCATCATGTCGATGTTGGTGTCAGTGTCAGTGAAGTGTCTGTGAAGTGCCTGTCGGTACACAACTGAACCAAAACATGAAGCTGTAACAAGATATCATGTTGCCATCAATGACAACGTAGTGAAACCAACCAATTGAGTGTCAATTTCCAATAATCTCCCCCTTTGGAATTGATGACAACGCTCATGTGAAAAATGATCATGGTTTCATCTGTCGGTTTCATCCTGAACCTGCTCCCCCTAAGCTGAATATCCATCAATACAAAATACTCCATACTTCGATAGTTTTCCATATCTCCCCCTAATTTAAACAACTCCCTTTTTCTTTTTCACATCTATATCACTCCTCCTTTGACATCAATGCCATCAAAATTTCCAAAAAGAATACCAAAAATCCAAAATCGGGACGAAGAATGAAAAGACTGTACAATGAATATCCCAAAAATACCTTATCGGAGCTTAATATATTTGAAAATATCTTGATATGCCTTCTCCAATAGCTCAAGATAAGTATCCCAACCAGATTTGAAAGTGTTGAAAATAGATACAAGTCCATTTAGCATATGTGTAAATGACTCTTTCTCATTTAACTCTGCCAGTGTGGGCTTACCAACCATATCTATACACTCCTTCTTATGTACACTGAGTGAATCCAACTGGGGACTCACCAAACCTCTAAGACTTCTAGATCTTCTTATGATTTTGTCTTTTTCTTTGTCAAGAATAGAAATTTGGACTTCCAAAACCAAAATATGACCATTAATGAATGTAGTTAATGAATTCAATCCATCAAAAGAATTGGTTATACTTGCAATTTTCTCCTGCGATTCCTTAATCTTCTTATCCAAATTAAATGTAAGAACATCTGTGTTACAACATACTCTGTGAATATTTGTACACTACTTTAAAGAATTTTCTATCAATTTCAACCTTTCATTGATATTCTTCCTCTCAGACTCAATCACTTGATCAAATGTATCTCTTTTTGCCTATGTGAACCTCTCCAGTGCTTGTTGGTTTGAAATTTGCTTCAAGGATTGGAAATCCTTTGAAATGTGCTTTGTAATTGTCTTAAGCTTTCTGGAAGGGCTCGCTTCTCTGTCAAACTTGCATTCTGGGACTAGTCTATGCAAAACAGTGATAGACTGATCAATAATCCCTTTATCCATAGATCCCTCCTTCATCATTTTTTGTGCAACCATCATAATGAGCTCAGTATAGCTCATCTCGGTTATGTTTTTTCTTTTCAACTTGTGAGGTGTCAATTGACAACAATGATGGACTCACTATCGGTTCCTTGTCAGATTCCCCTTTCTTCTCCTCTGATGATTTAACCTTTATAGCTTTCTCACTTGCACCGGTGGCTTCGCCACTTGGTACAGTCTCAGTAAATGTCGGTTCCTCCCTAGGAACTATAACTTCAACTTGTACATCTGTATCTGGAGGACTATTGTCCTCAACATTGGTATCTTATACATTATCAACCTTGACACTCTCTGTATTTGCCGATATCTCAACATTTGTCTGTCGATTTGTATCTATCGAGGGCTTCAATTCCACTATCTTAATGTTTTTCAAAATTGAGGCTTAAGTACCCATAATACCCTTTCCTTTTCCTTCAACCGGGATGTCTGCAGTGTCTATTTTTATTCTGGTGAAGTATAAAAACCACAGTTCTTTTCAAATAACTTAACCCATACCTTGTGGGTCTCTTTGATTATCTCATTTACTCTTCCTAACACAAGACTAATTGTTCTATGTTTGTTGTTAAAGATTTTCCTATCAACAACCTCAAGTGTCCTATCCATTTCCTCTAGTGCAATAGAAACACAAATAGATAACAACTCTTGTATCTTAATATGCTTGTCTTCTTGCATTGCTGATAGTCTCCTAGCATCTAACATATCATACAATTCTGTTGATATTTGATTTTCAATTTCTATCAAAGTTTTCTTATAAATATCCAAATATAACAATACTGCTTCCTCTATCTCTCTTTGTTCATCGTCCTCTAAATTTTCATAATAAAACTAACATACCATCTTTAGTAATCTCATCAACTAATTCTGCACAAGTTTTTAATAGAATGATAGTTACATTACCAGATTCAATTGCCAGATCAATGTCATCCTTCTTCTTCCTTCTTCCAGGACCAGATGGAGCTGGAGGTGTTTCTTTTGGTGTTTTCTTATATGTCGGTAACTTGAATGTAACTTTCCTAACCGGTTACTTTTTAGCCTCTACCTTGGTTTCTTCTGTTTTCTTCCTTATAACCCTTTTGAAAGCTAGGGGTGTGTCATCCTCAGATGTAGACTCTACTACAATAGGCTCAATGAATACTTTTGGTTCTTTTCTCTTCCTACCTTTCTCTGGGAAAACATCAATCAATTCTTTGATGTTCTGTGAAACCTTTTCTACAAATTTACTTGTCTTTCCTTCCTGCTTCGCTCTCTTCTTCTAGTTGAACTCAAGTTCAACCTCTTGAGTCTTCCTTAGCAGTACCACCAGGCTTCTCAGCTTCATCAATAGGTGCATCAATCAACATCTTTGCATAAGCATCAAGGATCTATGCATCAACTTCAAAACCCATCTCCTCAATCTAGATCTTTCGGGGTTTAACCGCTTCCAGGAGTGTTTCATCTTTCTTCGCCATGAAGCATATTTCAGTTGAGTATTTTTCAACAATGTTCTTAGAAACCCTTTCTCTAGATTTCATAGCCTTCTATAATGCCTTAAAATAACCCCAAACTTTGTCATCTCTTTGACTACCTAACGAAGCAATCTACTATTTCAGCTGCCTCCCTACTGGGATATCAAATGCCCATTGTCTCTTCCCAAAATTGGGAGTCTCATTCATGAAAATAGCATTAAACAAACAATTAGGTTACCATACCAAAAAGTCCCTTTCTTTTCTCCTTTAATCTTTCCTAGGTTTATCAACATTTCATCCAACATCCAACCACATAGATCCAATTTCTCATTTTCTCTCATCATCTTGTAAGTTGCTTAAATGCAAGAGCTAAAAAAAAATTCAGTTAGTTTGATTGAGTTACCTTGTAATCGACGACCATGCTACCGAATCTAATGTCTATGTCAATGATAGTACTGATTCTCATAGATTGCCTGTCTGAAGTTGCGTCGGTAATCTTGTTGACATGATCATTAAAAACCTTCTTATCCAGACGCTTCCCAACCTATGGTAAACTGGTGATTGCCCTGATGGCCTCCTTTGTAATCTTATATAGTCTATCTAACCAGATAAACTCTTCATGCACTCTGCTCAAAACATACCTAATGATTTCATCTTCGAATTATGGAATGTCAAGAATGTTAGTAAACCCTAAATCCTCAATGTGTTTGTACTCGGGCTTAATCTTTTCAGATCTCCCATTAGCTCACTCATGTACATGCTCTTGATAGAAGACATTCCCAAATACTCAATATGACAATGGATGTAGGCTCTTACATCTTTGACATACATAACTCCTTCCAAGACACAAGAAAAAGCTCCAATCAAATCGTCTAGGGTAGCCACATGCGGATATTGCTTGAAATTTGGCTTGGGATGGTCCTTGACCTCAACAACAATCGAATTTGCAACAAAGATAGGTACAGATGATGATCCTATTTCCATGATTAAAGATAAATACCTGTAAATTACTGTTGGTGAAAAACCTTAAAGACCTCTTCCAATCACTAGTGAAATTGCTCAAGAAGATATCTAATCACATTGAATCACCTTTAATCACTTTTGAATGCAAGGTGATCAATAATGAAGTAGATTCAACCTTTTATCCTCCAAGAAAAATAAAAACCCTAATCTTTCATTGACATCAATGACTTCCGATTGAAGATGGCGGATCTCAATAAAACATCTCCATGCCAAATAAGCATCTCCAATGTCTAGAACATCTTCTAGAACCTCTTCTCGGGGCATATGCAGTATCTCCATGAATTTTGCCTACCCCTAAGGCATCTACCTCAGTTACCGGATGAACTTCCTACCGATGCAAGAGCAACTTCCTCTATCGGATTAGTAACCAATGCATTACCATCTACAGATTGATCTTCAGACTTCCTGACCCTTCTCTGGGTATGATCTTATCGAATTTCATTAACCTTTTCTTTCCCTTTCTCATTTGATCCTCCATTACCAACCGGTGGATTTTTGTTCCTACATAATTTAGCAATATGTCCAACCTCATTACATTCATAACATGTAACCTTTTTATTTTGAATTGCTTTGCTAAAACTAGTATAATTGCCTGACCTGCACTGATTAGCTATATGTCCAAATTTTCCACATGCATAACATTTTACATTCATTTTGAAATCTTTTGTCTTATGACCATACTTATTGAATTTAGAACATTGACCGGGAGCAGAATTATTGTTTTGAATTGCTCTATTTCTACATTGCCTAGCCATGTGACCAAATTTATTACAAAAAAAACATCTACCATTAAATTTATAAGCATTAAACTGCCTTACCGGTGCCTTATGGTTTTGATCTTCATTAGCAGTACCAGAACTCTATCCTTGTTCAAATCCAAGTCCATTGGAATCTCCATTTTGCCTTTGTCCCTTCAATAACTCATCTAGCTATGTTGAACTAATCTTGAATTTTTCTTTATAGTCACTTGCAATAGTCAAATCATCTCTCGGAATTATCATTTGTCTCTCAAGCTCTTGTTCATTACTCGAGGATTGTACTAAATTAGTTCTCAACATATCATTCTCATGAATCAACCTACCACATTCTTCAAATTTGTTCTTCAGAGATGCAGCAAGATTTTCTTCCTTTTTCTTCTGGTCCTCAATCTCTTTAGACATTCTCATAGTTATAGCTTGCATTTCATTTTTCATAACCATGTTCTCTTGACTTAGCTTCTAACACTATTCCTTAAGTGCATCTTTCTCTTCATCATCCTGATTTTGCAAAAGTTCCTTCTTCCTAGCTTGAACAGATGACAGCCTCTCTTGTAGGACAATAATGAATTCCTTAGTAGAATTCAATTCATCTTGTAGCTTTAAGCTCTTCATCCTTTCAGCATCATAATCTTCAAGTGCCATCTCAATTTGCTTTTCCAAACTCAAATCCATGGATTCCAGATTTGAGATCTTCCTCAAGTTTTTAAACTTCCTCCAAGGCACAAGGCTCTAATACCAATTGTTGGAATCTAATAACACTGAGAGGGGGGTGAATCAGTGTTATACTAGAATTATCAATTTTGGCCTTATTAAAGCATGCATACACCAACCGGTATACTGGTACATACAGAATTGAAAGAAGTAAAGCAACCAATAAGACAATCACATAAATGAACACCATAACACAGAATTATACGTGGAAAACTTCAAAGAGGAAAAACCACGATGGGATTTGTGACCCACAATATCAATCCACTGGCCATATGAAGAGATATTATAAAATATAGGGGCATGCACTTGGAGGAAGGCTTACAGCCTAGAGCACACTACTCAATCACAAAAGGAGCCTCACTGACTCCATATAAATCCAGACTAAAATCTAAAGAAATGAATGAGCTGCTAAGATAGCATCTTCTATGCCTGAATACAGTTCTGATTAAACTTTGTCTATTCCAGTCTGAAACCCTAAACCCTTTATCAGAATAACCCTTTACAAAAATATCCTCCCATACATGATCTCTCTGATATATTTCCCATTAATTAACATCCATACCATTACCACACAAAATGATCTATCCAACTAACCTATATACCCTATATAATTTATCATATCTTATGTCAGCTGACAAAGATATTTACAATGTCAATATACATGTTGGCTAGATAACATAAACACGTGAATATCAAAAACAATTGTCGATGCCGAATCTAAAAGATGTCAGCCTCCAATATCGATAACCTTATTCTAAACCATGTCGGCTTGCATTGCCAGTAAAAAGAAATCCTTCCATCCTTCCAGTGCCAGTGTTGGTGCCGGTGAAGTGTCTGTGAAGTGCCTTTCGGTACACAATTGAACCAAAAAATGAAGTCGGAACAAGATATCATGTTGCCATCAATGAAAACATAGTGAAACCAACCAATTGAGTGTTAATTGGCAACAAAATTTGTGTTGATAGATGGAGCACTTCAGTACAAGAGGTGCCTATTTACTAGGTTTTCACCTTCTTGGCATATATTCTCTTCTCTCTTTTTTTTCTAGCACTTTTAGGATTTTTAGGATTTTTTTCAGGACATTTTATGAATTTTAGGATATTTTCAGCTATGCCCCCAGTATGCAGACCTATATTATATGATGATTTGCAGAATGCGTGTGGAGACAATGAATTTTAGATATGACCTATGTTAATACAATATGCATGATGAAGATGCATTTCCTATTCAAATAAGGATGACTGTGTTTGTTTAGCATTTAATACACCAATTGAATTGGAGGTACAAAATATTTCATAGATAAGTGGTCAATTAATCCTTAAGGTCCCTTAGAACATCCAAATTAACACACTTAGTGACTAAGATTTACAAATGGAGATGCGGAAAACTTCCCCATTGGTTCTCAAAACTTTGATCTTCTTTTTCCCATGTGGTGTTCAAATGAGTTATTTCCTACTCTTGTGTTCACTAAAGATCCTTAGCATCCTATATGACTAACTATGTGGATTATTCTAACTTCAAAAGTATCCCAAATAGAGCCTTGTTGCCAGCAAGCTTTTAGAGCTCCAACGAGGTTATAGACTGTAATTTATCAAATATTGCTCCATTGCCAGCAGGCGTTCATAGCCTTGATCAAGTTACTCGCATGTTCCCATAGTCAAGTTTTTTGTCGCATCTGCATGCGTGATATTTCAGTTATATATCATTGCTCTTTTTCTTTGAGATGAATATTTGGCATAGCACTTTTTTTTTTTCTTTTTCTTGCCTTGACTTGTAAGTAATGAAACCTACTTTGGTTTGACAATTATAGCGGCGCTGAAGTAAAATTTTAGATTTTTCACTAGTCATATGATCAACTAGGTGTCTAGAATGAATTAGAGATTTGTTAATGTGTTTGAGATATAGCAATTGATAGATTTTAGGTTAACAAGTCTCAAATAGTGAAATCTCTACCCAACCATAAATAAAGTGTCCTCACAGGGTGATGTTGAAAATGAATGACCTTAGGACCTCAAAGACTTCATGTCCAAATATCTAAGAAAGGAGATGACCCTTGTTTGTCTTTTATGCAAACAAATTATAAACTTGGACAATTGCCTTATTTTATTAATTTTGCTATATGCAAATGCAGAAATTTTGTGAATGTGATGCATTTAAAAAATAGACTATATGTGATGCAGTGCTTTGAATAAAATTATATGCAATGTAAAAAGCAAAACCTAAACTAATCCAGCCATTAGATATAGTATCATTTAAGGTGCATGTTATTCATAGGGTCAAGGAGTTTTGTGTAGGTATTTCATTGGTCTTTGTTTGAAGAGTCGGATAAAGATGTCTTTTCCAATAGAATATAAGGATTCAGCTAAGTGTACATGTTCAACATCTCCAATGTTGATTTCCTTACTTTTTTGGATTTTGTAGATCACTAGAGGGAAATCCAACTCTAGAACCCATGAATTCAGCTATAGCCTTATCATTTTCAAAGCAATCCAACTGTGGTAGATTATCTTGCCCCCAATCTATCTTCTTTGTAAGATAATGGATGCATGATAGGAGATGGAAGAAGGACTCCAGTGTCTCTCTTCTTTGGATGGTACCCTTGGAATATGTTTTTCAATAGACCATGACTAGGAAGGTATGCTCAAAGATGTTGGTAAGATGATGAAATTAAACTAGGGTAAAGTCTTATGCAAAGGATTGGATAAGGGGGATGGAAGGGTGAAAAATAGGTGTTGGATAATGGATCAAATATTGAAAGTTTGGTGCATGAGTGAATGGAAATGTTGGAAGGATCAACATTGGCACACATCTTGAGGGGTGGTGAAGTGATGGAGGAAAAGTGGATCTCAAATTTTGAGATTTGGATGGAGGAACAGCTAGGAATTTTGGGACATAAGGATCCAAAATGGATGAAGGAGGTGATGGAGGAATAGATTTGGAAAGTTTGGATGGAGGAACAACAATTTTGGATGCCAATTTTGATTTTTCTTTAGACTATTGTGCTTCAAGGAGCTGCTTAGGGATCCACATGGTTTTTTATTTTTCATGCTTTTGTAGTTCCTTGGAACACATTGCTTCTACAAGTGCCTTAGGAACCCATATAACTTTTGATTTTTCTTTATTTTGCTCAGTGGGCCTTTGTGTCCTTTTAGATTTTTCTTCCTCTTTTTTAATCATATTTTTCTATGTTTTGACATGTCGATTAGATGGGACATGTTGATCCTTGAATACATGTGGATTACTTGACTTATGACTTTTATGTTTGGCATCCAAATTGCTTGGAGAAAGAAAATAATGTGTAGATTGATAGGAATTATATGGGGTTATTTTGGATGGATGGTGTTGGGATCCAAGAACATTGAGAGGGGGGGTGAATCAGTGTTATGTCGGTATGAATGATTTTTATCCTTTTATACCATACACATATAAACTGGTAAACAAATAAACATATAACAAAAAGAAAATAAACCATCCACATAAATGAACACCATAACACATAGAATTTATATGTGGAAAACCTCAAAGAGGAAAAACCACGGTGGGATTTGTGACCCACAATATCAGTTCACTGGCCATATGAAAAGATATTACATATAATAGGGGCCTACACATGCAAGAAGGCACACTGCCTAGAGCATATTGCTCATCACTAAAGAGCCTCACTGACTACAAGCTTTTTGCTAAAGTAAATTACTGAAAATGAACTCAGGAATGCATCTGCTATGCCAAATAGAGTTCTGGTTCTAACTCTGCTTTGTATCGGTTCATAAACCCTGAACTACTACTGGTATCTCTTCTCCTCCAAGAATGCTTTGCCAAGCTATCTATAGATCATTGGATGATATAACATTTGCATACAAAATGATCTCCATACATATATTTCGCATTATATAGTTCTGCTATATTCTCCTATATCCACACATTTCCTATTTTTCAAAATAACCTAGCAGACTGACCTATATACCCATTACAAATAATATGCCTTATGTTAGCTTACAATACATTTACAAAATATATTCAATGTCGGCCTTGACAATAATTACAAAATGATTTATTAAGTAAATCCTCCTTGATGTTGGCTTCCAATGAAGTATTGATGTCGGTGTCGATATCGGTGTCAGTGCCGGTGTAGCCTTGAATGCTTCAAAGCCGATATCTATCGGTATATGCCTCCTAGTGCCGGTATATGACTTCCATCTGATCTTGTTGCCATCAATGACAACAAAATTAGTCCAATGAGTGTCAATTGCCAACAATCTCCCCTTTTGGCATTAATGGCAACACTCATGTGAAAAATGTATTCCCTGCCAGTATGCTCCCCCTGAGCAATACATTCCATGTAATATCCTAATATCCTTCCCATGTGTTTTTAACTGGTATTCTCTGATATTTTTCACATATATGCATACTCCCCCTTTGACATTAATGCCAAATACCCGTGAAAGAATTGAAAGAATTTCATAATAAAAGAATAAATGAATATTGTTAGTTTCACTGGAGCTTAATCATCTTCAAGATTTTTGGGTATGTCTTTTGCAATAACTGAAGATATGTATCCCAGCCAATTTTGAAAGTAGTAGAAATGGATGCTAGTCCACTTAGTAAGTGGGCAAGTGTTTCCTTCTCTTGGACATCTACCAGCGTGGGTTTAGCTATCATGTCCATGCACTCTCTCTTATGAACACCCAATGAATCTAATCTAGGACTTACCAGTCCTCTTAGACTTCTTTCTCTTCACATGATTTTATCTCTCTCCTTCTCAAAAGAAAAAAATTGGTTCTCCAAGGACCAAATTTGTCCATCAATAGATGTGGTCAGTGCAGTCAATCCATCAAAATAATTAGCATTTTTATCTATCTTATCATATAACTCCTTTAATCTACTATCTACATTAGCTGTAAGAATTTCTATGTTACAACACTTTGTAGATATTTGTACATTGTTTTAAACAAACCTCAATAGGAATAAGTTTGTCCTCAATTTTCTTCTTCTCTGTTTCTATAATCTGATCAAAAGCTATTCTTTTAGGTGCTGTGAATTTATCCAAAACCTGTCGGTCTACAATCTACCTCAGAGATTGAAAATTGTTAGAGATATGTTATGTTATAGTCTTGAGCTTGCCAGAAGGGCTTGCTCCATCTTCAATCTGACAATCAGATATTAATCTATGCAACATAGTGACTGATTTATCAATTATTCCTTTATTTGTAGTACCTTCCTTCAGTTTTTTGAGTAGCCATCATCATCAATTCAGTTGGACTCAACTCAAAGACTGATTTCTTCTCAACCTGAGAAGTGTCAATTGCCAAAATCTTTGTTGGGGAATCAGTTTTAACTGTCGGTATGGACTTGGTTGCTTTTACCTTGTCCATCTCAACCTCTTTTGCACTGGTGGCTTCACCACTTGGTGTAGTGTTAGTTACTATTGGTGGAGTATTATCCACAGTATTTACAATGTCTTGTATATTGCCTTGCTCAAAAATGGTTTGTGTCGGTACAAACTGTACACTCTCCTTAACTGCCGATTGTGTCTGAATATCTATAGTTACTATCGGTTGTGTCAAAATTGGAGTTGAATTGCCCAAAATACCTTTCCCCTTTGATTTGTCAGGAATGGTGGAAGTTGTTGCCCTTGAAAATTCTTCTTGAGATGTGAGAAAATCTGGATTTTTCTAAAAGAATTTGGTCCATCCCTTACTAGTCTCATTTATCACCTCATTTATTCTCCCTATCATAAGGCTTATCTGTCGGGGTTTACTACTAAAAACTATCCTATTTGCAGTATCTATGCATATTTTCATTTCTTCATTATTTACAGCACCACACATTTCCAAAAGTGCTACTTCCTTAACCTCCCTATCTCTCTTGACAGCATCAAGTCTTCTAGCCTCAAGTTTATTATACAAGGATAAAGGTATCTCCTTCAAAATTTCAACTAAGGCTTTCTTATAAATGTCTATATACAACAAAATAACCTCTTCTAATTCATTTTTCTCATTTTCTAAATCTTCATAATACTTTGATACATTTTTCAATATTCCATCTTTTGTAATTTCATCAATAAGCTCATCACTAGTCATTGTGGTCTTACCGGTTTCAATAACATCACCCTTCTTCTTTTTGCTTGTGGTTGTCGGTGTGACTAGTTTCCTCTTTTGCATAGGCTTCCTTGTCGGTGGTGGAGGTGCAATAGGCTTAGTTACCTTTCTAACAAGTATCCTCCTAGGCTCTGCCTTCTTCTGCTCTACCGATGGTTGTACCACATTCTTCCTTTGTACCCTTCTGAAAGCCAAAGGTTCATTATCCTCAGAATTAGAATCAATAGTGATAAGGGAAATGTGAACTTGTGGCTTCTTACTTATGCAGTACCAACCTGTATCGGTTTAGCTACCTGTTTGGATCCTAAACCCAATTGAGTGTCTATCTTATAAATTACATCTTGTACATATGCAAACCTCTTTTCTATTTTCTTCTCTCTTCTCTTCCTGTTAAAACCGGTTTTCACTTCAAGAGCCTTCTCTCCTGCTATACCAAAATTCTCTATTTTATCATCTAATGGGGCATCTAAAAACATTTTTACATAGAGTTCAAAAATGCTATCATCCACCTCATATCCAAGCTCTGTCACCCATATTGTCCTTGGTTCAACTACTTCCATAAGAGTTTCATCGGTTTTTACCATAAAACAGATCAGTGGAATACTTCTCCACAATGTTCTTTGATAATCTCTCTCTTTGCCTCATGTTTTCTTGGAATGTCTTGAAATACCCCCAAAGTTTCTCATCTCTATCGATACCAAGACCGATGATTGCTTCCTTGATCTGCATACGTACCGGTATGTCATGAGCCCAATGCTTCTTCCCTAAACTAGGTAGCTCATTCAAGAAGTAAAGTATTAAACAAACAATCAAATTTCCATATCTAAAAGTGTCTTTCTTGATTCCTTTGATCTTACCAAGGTTCAACATCAATTCACTCCTCTTCCATTCACATAAATCATACTTTACATTATTTCTTAGCACCTGATATGTAGCATGAATGCATGAACTAGCAACAGAATTCAATCAGTTGGATTGAGTTACCTTGTAACCTATTATCATGCTTGCAAATTTTACATCAGTGTTGGTGATTATGCTTATCCTCAGTGATCTACTATCAGACGTTGCACCAGTGAGTTTTTTTACCTCATTGTTGGAAAATTTCTTGCCAGGTTCTTGTCTGACTTTGGGTAAGTCGGTGACTACTTGAATAGCCTCCTTTGTGATCATGTAAGGCCTATCTAGCCAAATAAATTCATTGTGAACACTACTCAGAACATATATGATAACCTCATCTTTGAATTCTGGTATGTACAAAATACCGGTTAACCCTAGATCCTCAATGTCTTTGTATTCCAGTTTGATGGTTCTGGAGTCTCCCAGTATCATGGATTGATACATTCTTTTGATGTCCTATGTGCCCAAATCCTCCAGGGTGTAGTGAATGTATGCCCTCACATCTTCAACATACATTACGTTGTCAAGAACCCTAGAAAATGCTCCAACGGAGTCTTCCTTTTTAGCAATTTTGGGAACCTCCTTAAATACTGGCCTTAACCTATCCTTGACTTTGACAATGGTGGGATTTGCAATGAAAGTAGGAGTTGAAGATCCAGATGTCATTTCGAAAATACCTAAAAGTGAACACAGGTGGAAGATTGAGTGCTTTAGATAACTGCTCAAAACCTTTCACAATGCTTTTGCTCACTCTTAACTCGCCTTTTCTTCTCTCTGAATGCTTGAATGCTTGGTGAGTGAAAATGATTTCACTTACCCCCTTTTATCAGCAAATAAAACCCTAAATTTCTATAATAAATTCTTCCTCAACAACCCTATGGATGTCAGTTTCACAATCATGTGTTGGGTGAACCTTCATCGATGATGAACACAACTCTCCAGATCTCCTTAGATCTCTTCCGGGGTAATATGCAAAATTTAGCAATGACTTTGCCAACCCCTAAGGCTTATGCCTCAGTTACCATTGGAATTTCTTGATGGTGGAGGAATACCCTGTTCTACTAGTTGAGTTATTGGTGTAGATCCATCTCCACTTGGTTCTTTAGATTTTCTAACCCATCACTTGGTGTGATCTTGTTGTATTTCATCTACCTTCTATTTTCCTTTCTCATTATCTTTATCATTATTAACTAGTTAGGTCTTGCTTCTACAATACTTAGCAATGTGACCTATTTTGTTGCATGCATAACATGTAACATCATTCTTCTAAATTGCTTTCACATATCCGGTATCATTTCTTGACCTACAATGATTAGCAAAATGTCCAAACTTTCCACATGCATGATATTTAACATTAATTCTGCAATCTTCTAATCTATGACCATATTTCTTGCAATTTGTGCATTGACTGGGAACAGAATTGTAGTTTTGATTTGCTTTATTTCTACTTTGTTTAGCCATATGCCCAAATTTGTTGCAAACAAAACATCTACCATTGAATTTAAAAGCATTAGATTGTCTCACTAGTTTCCTTTGTTTTGATGAGTTTTGCATACCAATTGTCTGATCTTCATTTGTAGTACCAGAGCTTTCACCTTGTACAAATCCAAGTCCTCTAGAATCATCAATTTGTCTTTGTCTTTTCAATAAGTCATCCAACTATGCAGCACTGATCCTAAATTTTTCTTTATACTCACTTGCAGTAGTTAGATCATCTCTCAGAGTAGTTATTTGTCTTTCAAGTTCTTGTTCATTGTTCCAGGAGTGTGCCAAATCAGTTCTCAACAAATTATTCTCATGAGTCAATCTGCCGCATTCATCAAATTTGTTCTTCAGAGATATAACAAGATTATCTTCCTTCTTATTTCTGTCCACAATGTCTTTTGATAACCTCATACTCAGATCTTGCATTTCATTCTTCATGAGCAAGTTTGCTTGACTTAGTTTCTGACATTGTTCCTTAAGAGCATTCTTCTCCTCATCATCTGGTTTTTGCAAAAGCTCTTTTCTCTTGGCTTGAGCAGATGATAACCTTTCTTGCAGGATAAGAATAAATTCATTTATAGAATTCAATTCTTCTTGCAATTTCAAGTTCTTCATCCTTTCAGCATCATAATCCTCAAGAGCCATCTCAAGTTGCTTCTCCATAGCCATGTTTAAAGATTCTGGTTTTAGGATCTTCCTCAAGTTGCTAAACTTCTTTCGAGGTACCTGATGACCTGTGATATTAGCTCCTTTTATTCCTAGAACTCATAAGTTTTTGTCATGTTTTGATTTATATGATGGGATGGTAATGATGTATTAAAGTTTAACTATATGCATTTCAGATGTTCACTGAGCCCATTAAATCAAGTTTTGTCTTTGCCAGTTATTCCTGCAGCTATGTGATTCATTCATGTTGTCATATGGATTGTCATAGGTGATATCATGTGTGAAATTAATAGATGTTATGATTAATTAAAATAGATATGTGCATGCGTGTATGTTTTGATTAAGTAAAAGCAGGTATTTGAAAGGTACCCGAACCTTGTACAAGCCAGGAGATTAGAAGGACGTGAAATAAGTGTGCTTGATCACTTCAAAAAATAGAAAGATCCCATCCGAACAAAAAGGGGTCAACTTACATAACATAAAAATCCAGAAACAGCAGTGAAAGGACAGCACAACGATAGCAAAAAGACAGAACCTAAAACCCTTGCAGATACAGAGACAGAGACCTAAATACTTTTCATGATATCCTCGGCATGGAAAACCATTTGTTTCATCGAGGTGCATGCGTGTATGTTCTTTCTTTTGAATTGCAAGAATAAATGAGATGTTGCCGAGAAGGTTCTCCTATCATGCCAATTGCAGTTTGAGATATTCAAGGAGGTGACTAAAAGTTCAAATCGACGAAGAAGATAATGAGCATAAGGAATGATAGAGGAGAAGTAGGCGTGCAAGACTCATTTATGTCTGACTTTAGTAGGCATCAATCTTGTAATACTACCATGCTATGTTTTGGTTGTGGTTTGGTTTAGATCCACATTTTTAGTGGCTTAACTTCGACTATTCTCCTTCATGAATGTTATCCGACTCTTCTCATTTGCGTGATCTTAATTGTAGGAAGTTATTGTTTTCTTTTAAATGTCTTTGTCTCTTTTCAGAAGTGAAGAAGAAAAGAGAAGAAAAAGAGCAAAAGATTTAGAAATAAATTTGTAGAGTGTTTTGAGTTTCTTTTGATTATGAATAATGTATCAAATTTTGAGAAATAATGAATAAAGATATGTTATTCTGAGCACTTAGAGTTATTTTTGAAGCCTGGAAGCACTCACCCAAGGGGGCCCACTTGGTGAGTGTTCCTGTGCCTTTGTTAAAATTAGTTTTCTTCTTTCGCTGTAGTAGATGTCCTTGTATTGACTATTCCTATAGCCATTGGAAACAGATCCATTGACTATTCATGCAACCAAAGAAAATAGAGTAATTCTTGTTTGATAGCTTTGGACTTAGTATTTATTAAGTGAAATGTATGTTAATGCAGAGTTTTTCCTGTAGCCATTCAGGTGTTTTGATTCTTACTTTTCCCGCATAGATTTTAGTTGTTGCAGTAATGCAGGGTAGTTATCACAGGAACTTAGTGCATATATAGTGCAGACCCATTTCAAGTATTACGTCCCTGGGTTGACAATCAAATGAACATCAACTATGGAGATAGTAACTTCACAAAGTGAATGTCCAAACTTTGGGTTGAGACTTTAACTATAGTTATTATTCCTATAGTTGGACTGAACAGTACCAAGCTCTGATACCAATTGTTGGGATCCAAGAACACTATGACGGGGGGTGAATCAATGTTTTGCCAGTATGAACAGTTTTTATCCTTTTATACCATACACATATAATCGGTAAACAAATAAACATATAACAAGAAGAAAATAAACCATCCACATAAATGAACACCATAACACACAAAATTTATACGTGGAAAACCTCAAAGAGGAAAAACCATGGTGGGATTTGTGACCCACAATATCAGTTCACTGGCCATATGAAAAGATATTACATATAATAGGGGCCTGCACATGCATGAAGGCACACTGCCTAGAGCATACTGCTCATCACTAAAGATCCTCACTGACTACAAGCTTTTTGCTAAAGTAAATTACTGAAAATGAACTCAAGAATGCATTTGCTATGCCAAATAGAGTTTCAGTTCTAGCTCTTCTCTATACCGGTTCATAAACCCTGAACTACTACCGGTATCTCATCTCCTCCAAGAATGCTTTTCCAAGCTATCTACAGATCATTGCATGATATAACATTTGCATACAAAATGATCTTCATACATATATTTTGCATTATACAGTTCTGATATATTCTCCTATATCCACACATTTCCTATTTTTCAAAATAACCTAGCAAACTGACCTCTATACCCATTACAAATAATATGTCTTATGTTGGATTACAATACATTTACAAAAGATATTAAATGTCGGTCTCGACAATAATTACAAAATGATTTTTTAAGGAAATCCTCCTTGATGTCGGCTTCCAATGAAGTATTGATGCTAGTGTTGGTGCCGGTGTAACCCTGAATGCTCCAAAGTCAGTATTTGTCGGCATATGGCTCCTAGTGCCAGTATATGACTTCCATCTGATCTTGTTGCCATCAATGACAATAAAATGACCCCAATGAGTGTCAATTGCCAATAGATGGAAGGTGCTCGAAGATGTATGCCTTTGTTGATCCTGCATAAGGGATGGAGGGATATAAGGTCCTAAAATAGATGGAAGGGATGAAGGGGAAGGCGTGTATTTGGATTTTGGTTTAGTAGGGATACCAACATTTTCATGAATATCGTTGAGGTCATGAACCTTAATATTTTCTTTAATATGGAGGGGTTCTTGTTTGTGAAGGTCTACCCCTTTGCCTTTATAAATATTTTGACTTGTAGGATACACTTTGCTTTGGAAAGACAATGGGAGTCCATTATGAGGTGGAGGTAGAATGTAGGGAATGATAGGATCATGAAAGGGCATTGTAGGCATGATGGATCCTTGAGGTGAACATGGAGGATTGTGACAAGGAGATGAAGAGATACTTTTATCTTGACATGGAAGAGGACCATTGGATAGAGTAGGAAGGGTGTTTGACTCTTCATTTTGAATAGGATTGTTTGAAAAGGTGGAAGAGGCATCATGATCTTGCTTAGGAAGTGGATTAGGAATGGGATTTTGAAGGATGCTTTGATCTTGAGATGGAAGGGGATCATCTTGGAAGAACTGGAAAGGTATAAGGGGATCATCATGGGATTCTAGGGAGATAGGATCTTGGTCAACCATTGGATGGGATTGGAGAGTTTTGGTGTCTTGATCCTTCTTTATGATAGGACTTGTTTTTTCATTTTTCAGATTATCCTCTTGACATGGAGTCACTTCTAGGGAAGGGATAGTATTGTTGATATGCATGGGGGATTCTTAGAAGGTGTTCGTGTTTTTGCATGATAGGGAAACATTTTGGATTGGACCTTCTGGAGTGGATATGATTGGAATTGGAGTGCATGATGGTATAGGATCTAAGATATCCGAATCATATAAAGGGTTTGTATAAAAAAAAAGATTAGCTTGGATTTGTACTGTGGATAGCCCTTGAGGGTCAACATGAGAAATTTCATCATTAGGTTCATTATTTGAGGGATATGGTATAGATTGTTGTTGAGAAGCCTTAGGAGATGAAGGCATCATGGAAGAGATGGAGGCTACATGTGGGCCATTGCTAGACACAGGTTCATAATTTTGATCATGCTTGGTAATGACATATGGTTTCTCTTTAGGTGAATTATTAGGATCTTCAATTTCAATAACACCATCATCAAGTAGGTTTTGAATTTTATGTTTTAATTCCATGAACATTGAATTCTTATGTTTGTTATGCTTATTCTATGCACAATAATTACTCAAAAATTCACATCCCCATGTGGTCTTGTTAAACAATATGATAAGATTGTGCTCAAGAATCTCTTCCAAAGTTGACTCAATAGATTGCCCCAAAGGTGTAAACTATCTATCTAGGAGATAGATATCTTTTTGTCTTGGTGAAGGTGTCTTGTGATCTTGTATTTGATTTGGCTTTTGATTTTCAATTACTTTTTGTTCCACCTTATGTTGGTATTTTTGATGTTTATGTTGTGATTGTCATTGATGGACACACACTTGTATTGAGATCCCCTTTATATGTATGAGCTCATGCTCAACCGGTATTTGTTGCAACCGGTATATTGCATACTAGTCTCTAAACTAGTGATTTTGCAGAATGTGTTTCCCGGTCTGAAGCGGCATGTCGACCCCAAGCGGTTCACAGATCACAAGTGGTACAAGGGAGAAAAGTAGCACAACACATTCTTACCAGTCTTCATTTGTGACAAACCGGCAACTGGTATTTTGTATGAACCGGTAATACTTCGTGATGAGTTACCAACCGGCATTTTGTGATGAGTTACCAATCCACCGATTGTTTGATGGTGCTGACACATTGATGGTGATTCTTGTGTCGTGTTACTGAGTATGTCTAGATTCATTGAACCTAGGAAATTGTAATGTAATCCTATTGGACCGACATGAAATCAGATTCCTTTAAAAGGACATCATGTCTAGGGTTTTAAGTTGTTGCTGAAAAGGGTTAATGTTGAGCTAGGGTTTGAGGTGGAAGTTAAGAATGATCTTATCGAAGAAGATCAAGTTGTAACTGTGAGAGAGAGAGAGAGAAGAACAAAGTAATGCTGGAAAGCATTAGCTGTGAGCAATACTGGATCTAACCAAGCAGCTTGTGCTATTAGATAGATCAAACACTTGTTGATTACTCACATCTTTGACAAGTCTGTAGCCCTTAACTGGGTAGGCCTCAAAGCCTGTGTAAAATCCTCTAACAAGGTGGCTCACACATGTGAATCTAAAATCCTCTAACAAGGTATTCTTTAATCGGACTTATCTCCTAATAGAGATTGAGATTCCTAACAGGATCTGTTCTGGTGAAGAACATTGTAAGACCTTAACCGGTTTGACCTTAACCAGTCTGGTTTCTATTCTGCAGATAGTGACTTGTGAGTTCCATCTCACCGTGGTTTTTCCCAGTTAGGTTTCCACGTCAAATATCCTGTGTTATGGTTGTATTGCTTTTGTGGGTGAATGCTTTATTCGCATTTTGGTTTGCATGTGTGGTAACCGGTTTGACTGTCAGACTACTTTACCGGTTTATCTTTAGACTATGTAAGTGTTTTAGTGCAGTAGTTTTTGGCATACTAATTCACCCCCCCCCCCTCTTAGTATTCATCAATTGGTATGAGAGCCTACCTTTCTATCAGTTTAACCACTTGGAAAGAGATATGGGGGAATACACCTTGAGGGAACTTACTCAATGGTTCACTAAGTCTGAGCAAGCCTATGATGATCTTATGGTCAAATACAAGGCATCTCAAGCAAAAAGAAGAGAACATGTAGAGAGACTAATGGAACTATCTAAAAGTAGTTCTGAAGATGAAGCTAACAAGGAAGCCATGATTGCTGAAGTGAATAAGCTAAATGATTCAAACTCCAATCTGAGAAAGGAGTTGGAAGGACTGACTATTCGGTTTAGTCAAGAGCTTGAGAACTAGAAAAAAGTGGAAGATCTGGTAAAGGACAAAGATCATGAGATCTCCAAGTTGAAACATGAGATTAGTGCACTAACTTCTCGCCTTCATGAGAGCAGAATGGAAAAAGAAGACATGAAAGGAGAACTAAACATTGCCATCTCTGAAAATGCAAGTCTTATGGAGACAAACACTACTATTTCCAAAGAACTCTTTGAGTCAAAGGAAATACTTGCTAAGTTTGGCAAAAGTACAGTCAAGCTAGAGAAAAAGCTTGAGTCATCTAGAATAGTAAAGAATACCAATGGTCTTGGTTTTTCTGGACATGAGGAAGGAGAATCCTCAGGAACAAATGTTGAAGCATCAAAGAAGCAACCGACACTCAAAGGAAAAGGTAAGCAAAAATTTAAACCTGTTTGCTTTAACTGTCTTAAAGAAGGACACACTGCCAATGTATGTAGGAGCAAAGCCTACAATAATTTTCCTTATTTTATCAACAATGTACCTAGATCTAATAAGTTCAATAGTCATTGTTATGCATGCAACAAGTTTGGGCATAGAGCATTTGAATGCAGGTCTGTAATGGATAACACTAGAAGATATCCTCAGAGGACCCAAGGAACTGGTCCTCAACCTTTTATGAACCGGAACCACAACCAATTTAATGTCTTCAATCATCAGTCAAGAAGCGGTGGTCATCAAGCGGCAACCGAATGGAGAGAAAGTTGCATGATCTATCATGGTCATGGTCACACTGCTACAACATGTAGAAGGAAGAATGGAAACATGTACAATGGACCTTGGAGAGCACCTGGACTTGTTTGCTATCACTGCAACAAACTGGGTCACATTGCAAGAATCTGTAGAAGCAGAAAAAGTATATCTGATGATATACCAGTCACTTAGGAAGGAGTAATAGATGTTGAAAAAGTTCAAGGAGACATGAAGAAAACATGGAAGAAGAAACCAATATTGTCGGAAGAGGAACCAATTTCTACACCTAGTGTGGAAATATCGGAACCAGCAAACTAAGCCTCAAAGGCTTAGGGGGAGCAAATGGCAAAATGCTTTCGAACCCCCAGTTGACACCAGTAAAAGACCTTAACCGGTATGTTATACCTATCGCTTGGCAGAAGACCGGAAATGGTAAAAAGGCAAATTAGGGTTTATGCCCTAATAGAGGAGCATTAATGATGGTAGGTGAGAGACATGTATAAATGCATTTTTCAAATCATTTCTCACTATCTGTTTTTGAGCAAAGAAAAGTTTTCAAGTGCAGAGCGAAGAAAAGGCGAGTTGAGCTTAGATTTCAAGAAATTGGATAACCTTGAAAGAGATTCAAATCTAGTTTGCAAGTGGTAGTGGAGAACACAAAGTGGTGATTTGGCATTCGACGGAGAGTGAAGTGAAGCAGAATCAAGAAGCCCTAAATTCATGTTTGAAAGGTATTTTTCCTCTTCTTGAAATACTCTTCAATGGCTTCCGTATCTCATACCAGTTCAAGTACATCTATTGAGTCAAAAAGTTTCATTCAGAGGAAGTCCAAGTATAATGCTTTGTCACAAGTTCCAGCTGGAGTCATAGTCGAAGAAGGAATTTCCGATTATATTGATTGCAAAATAGAAGACCTAGGGTCTTTAGCCATTCATACTAAGTTAGGTCTATTTTGTGAAAAGGACAAAAGAATCAAACCGGAATTTAGTGTCATAGAGAAGAAGAAATTCCACAACGTAGTATATTTCCTGGAAGACTTCACAAAGGATCACATTAGGATCATCTTGAGCAGAGTCCATGGTGACAAGATGTACCTGGAAAGGATGCATGATATCACACCTCAGGCAATTCATGCAGTCCCCAGTTTCTTCAACACAGGGGAAGTGCCAACCCTGAGAAAAGTGAGCAAAACGAAAATGACCAAGCTCACCAGTTCAACATGTGATTCACGGGGGATGACAGTCAATCCTATCAAGGATGATCTGGTGAAATATGCATGCATGGTGACTGGATACAGAACATTCTCAGCCAGCAGGATTAATTCTGTATCTGCTGCAGTGGTAAATGCCGCTTACTGAATAATAAAAGAGGATGCATCTTTTGATTTATGCACCAGCATGCAGAGGCAACTCCTGCTAAATCTTAAGGTAATCAAGTAGGACAACTCACTGAGGTTTAAGTTTGGACAACTACTGGTAGGGTTGTTCTTTTATTTCCAAGGCTACTTTCTGGGTGTAGGAGATGTCCAGTGGTCACCTGACCAACCGGTAACCAAGTAGATAAAGGAAAGCATTCAAGCCATTGGAACCGGCTACCCTGAGGTACTGAACAAATACTTTGATGAGTTCAAAAGAAAGATGAGTCAGAGGATAAGAATCTCAGGTGACATAGTGAAGAAATACGAAGATGACATCCATTTCACTATTCAGGTGGACAAATGTCTAATGGAGGTTGTTGAGCCTAGAATGGAGGAAGTGGAGCCTATGGGCTATGAGGTCATGTTTGACATGCTGGAAGGGTATGCTTCAACCCTTATTGCCTCGCCTCTTGATCCAAAGGCTAAGAGAACTGGAACCTACTTGGAGAGGATTGCACCGGTTGAAGAACCATCGGTGAAGAAGGGAAAAGAACTGGCAGCTAAGAAAGCTAAGGCAGTGCCTGCAGCATTAGCACCAACTACCACTGTGACTCCAAGAGTGACCAAGCGGCCACTAGCAAAGAAGAAACCGGAGGTAACACCGGCAAAAGTCTTCGAATGAAAGAGGAAGACTAAGGCAAATGAATTGGACTCCGAAGAAACCGAGTCTAATGAATAGCCAAAGAAGGCTAGACAGACCAAGAAGATGAAGAAGAATGAACCGACAGCATCTGCACTGATAAATATAGATATCTCCTCTTACAAACCTTTGACACATTGTCAAAGAATAGTAAAGAATATTAGGAGAAAGTTACTTCATGATTTAATAGATTATTATGATGAATTCAATAGTGAGGAAAAAGATGAAGTACTGCAGGAAATCATTCTTTATTTATGTAAAAATGACCGGTCACCATTAGAGATTAAATCTCAGACACTGGATTCATTATTTAAAGCATTGGATAACAAATGGCACATTGCCATTGAAAAGGAACAAGAGATTAGGGAGAAATTTTTTGCACAATACTTCCCCGAACTCTCAAATTCAGAATTGTTTGATGCCCTGGATCAAAATAAAGGTCTCTTTTTCACAAGGAGAAGAAGACTCTGGTTGTTAGAGGTGAGAGTTGATGATGTAGAAAAAGATACACATCAGCACATTGCCCATGCTATCAGCTCTCACAAAGCATGAATCGCCAACCTCCAAGCAGAAAAGGAACTGGTTATTTCCAAACCAGATGAGGTCTTTGATGAGGAAGGAAACCTGGTGGAAGAACCAATCGACACCATTGATGTCGATACCCTAGATGTAGATGATGTCACTTAGGACATACCTTCTGAGGGAACTGAACAGGGGCAACAGGCCGATCAAGGTGGTGAACAAGTTGTGGACACACAGCAAGCGGCAAAAGATCGGGAAGAGAAAAAGAAGAAGGATGAAGATGAGAAAGAGAAGAAAGAGGAAGAGAAGAGAAAAGAGGAAGAGGAGAAATGGAAAGATGAAGAAAAGAAGAAGCAAGAGGATGAAAGGAAAAAGAAAGAAGAAGAGGATAAGGAAGAAAAGAGAAAGAAGGAAGAAGAGGAGAAGAAAAAGAAGGAAGAGGAAGAAAAGAAGAAGAAGGAAGCAAAGGGGAAGAAGAAGAAGGAAGAGGAAGAACATAAGAAGAAGGAAGCGGAAGAGAAGCAGAAGAAGGAAGAGGAAGAACAGAAGAAGAAGGAAGTGAAAGAGAAGAAGAAGAAGGAAGAGGAAGCATAGAAGAAGAAGGAAGAAGAAGCAAAGAAGAAAGTATAAGCAGAGCAGAAGCAGAAAGAAGAAGAAGACAAGAAGAAGATGGAAGAGGAAGAGAAGAAAAAGAGAGAGAAAGAAAAGGAAGAGAAGGAGAAGAAAAAGAAGGAAGAAGCAGACAAGACCATTGAAGCAATGAAGACCACACAGATGGAAAGTCCTAAGGCAACCGGTAGCCAAGCCAAAGCGGCTGCTATCTCGAGCCCCATTGATCTCCAATCTGCAAGTGAGTTTGAGCTTATGCAGAGCATCAAGGTTGCCCAAGAGCACCTTGAAGGCATTCAAAGGAAAAGAGAACAAGATATTATTCAGGCGGTTGTAGACACACTTATCGGTTTAATCCTCGGTACTAATCTTCTTGACACTGATTCAACACTAGCACAACTCAAACTTTTGTGTACTGTAGTGGATGATCAGGTGCAGAGTCTAGAAGAAGTAGCAGAGGCCAATGTAAAGAAAGAGAACCAAAAATCTCTTAATGTTGCTCTAGTGAAGAAGTTGAATGAGCTTAGGACTAAACTACTAAAGGATCAAAAGGACATAAGGAATGCCTTGGATGAGGGAAACTTGCTACTCAGCAAAATTTGTCAACCTCATCTATTCTGTGATGATGTGCTAGCCAAGAAGCAACAACTTCAAATGGACTTATAGTCCTACTTAAGCACATTCAAGACTCCTTATGACTCCTTTGTAGCATATGGGCAAACCATTCACCAGTTCCAAATCCAGTCAGCCAAGATGGAACAAGAGATCAGCACATGGTCTAGGGATTTGCAGGAGCTTCAACTGGTATTACTCCCATGACTGCAAATTCTTCAGAAGTGTTATCTAAACCTGGAGGCCCTGACAGTCACACAGGAACTGAGCACAATAGATGCCATGGAGGAACAGGTATCACAGATGCAGACAAAGAAGGAAGTGGCAACCTCCTTACTTGAGTCCTGGTCCCTCTCCATGAAACAATTTTTGCAGGACTATAAAGCGGTTTTTGACAAGTATTATTCATTATTTTCATAAACTCTTTTATATATATATGGAAACAGGTTTTTCAGCGGTACTTTGTCATTGTTGGCAAAGGGGGAGAAGTATATCTGGTTTTTGTTTTTACAATTTTAAAATTTTGATATATCAGGGGAGAAGTATATCAGGGGGAGAAGTATCTGTTTTGAAATTTTGATATATGTTGTGATATATGTTATATGCTCTGATGATTATGCTCTGAATGCAAAATTGCTATACACTCTGTTGATTAAGGGATAGTGTATATGCTTAGGGGGAGCAATTTTGTTAATGGCAATTTTTTTGTTGTAAAACACTTAGATGTCAAAATTTTATTTTCCTAAGTGTTGCCATCAATGCCAAAGGGGGAGATTGTTGGAATTTTTGATGTTTATGTTGTGATTGTCATTGATGGACACACACTTGTATTGAGATCCCCTTTATATGTATGAGCTCATGCTCAACCGGTATTTGTTGCAACCGGTATATTGCATACTAGTCTCTAGACTAGTGATTTTGCAGAATGTGTTTCCCGGTCTGAAGCGGCATGTCGACCCCAAGCGGTTCACAAATCACAAGTGATACGAGGGAGCAAAGTGGCACAACACATTCTTACCAGTCTTCATTTGTGACAAAGCAGCAACTGGTATTTTGTATGAACCGGTAATACTCTATGATGAGTTACCAACCGGCATTTTGTGATGAGTTACCAATCCACCGATTGTTTGACGGTGCCAACACATTGATGGTGATTCTTGTGTCATGTTACTGAGTATGTCTAGATTCATTGAACCTAGGAAATTGTAATTTAATCCTATTGGACCGACATGAAATCAGATTCCTTTAAAAGGACATCATGTCTAGGGTTTTAAGTTGTTGCTGAAAAGGGTTAATGTTGAGCTAAGGTTTGAGGTGGAAGTTAAGAATGATCTTATCAGAGAAGATCAAGTTGTAACTGTGAGAGAGAGAGAGAAGACTGAAGTAATGCTGGAAAGAATTAGTTGTGAGCAATACTGGATCTAACCAAGCAGTTTGTGCTATTAGATAGTGTATATGGTGAAAAATGGATAACAAATAACAACAATATTGAAAGACTAAAATGGATTCAACCACTAAACCCTAGCCTAACAATGAACAAAGATCCACCATAACATATGAAGATTACCTAAGACAATGCAAATTACTCAAAATCACAAAGATTGTACCATCACATGTCCAATAGGGTTTTGATCTCCATTCTTCCTATCTCCATTGATCTTGCTTGATATATTTGCTCTCAGATTTTTGTATGCACAAGAGCTCAACAAAGAACGGAATGTGGTTGCAAGTGGTATTGTAGTGTAGCCAAGTACTCCAAAATCAGTCATTAGGGTTTGACAATGAAGAAAGCATCTCCTTAAATAGAAGACACAATAAGAAATGGAGGGTTAAGATTGAGAGGTGTAAAAAGAGAGGTCGGCTAGGATTAGAGGGTAGGTAAAGGAAATAATAAAATAATGAAAGAGGTAGGTAGTGTAGGAAATAAGAGATGAATGACATGTGTCATGTGTAGAAAAAGATAATGAATTAATTAAATAAATAAAGATTTATTTAATTAATAGAAGAAGTAGGATAATTAAATAAATAAAATATTTATTTAATTTAGGAAAGGGATAATTTAAATAAATAAATGTATTTATTTAAATGAGAAATAAGGCTAGAAGAGGATAAATGAATTAATTAAATAAATAAAAATTTATTTAATTAATAGAAGAATTAGGCTTAGATAATTAAATAAATAAAATATTTATTTAATTAGACATGACAATTTTAGGTGTCTACATTTTGCCCCTCTTTGAGACAATGCGGCTTGTCGCGTTGTTTCAAAGAAGATAAGATGAACTGATACAGAGTTGCCCCAGGATGGGAATGATATGCCCCCTCGAGAGATTGGATGAAAATGTCTGAAAAGAGTGCAGACAATCTCTCGATAAGAAAGACGAGATAGAATGGACTAATTGGATAAAGTGACAAAGTCACAGGATGAAGAATACTGACTCGGGAAATGAAGGCCAGGGCTAGGGTAGGCTATAAGATAGACCACGGGAAAAAGACATCCTCATTGTCATCCACACCCTTAGAAGATCACAGTGCAGAGCGAGAAAAGAGCAGCAGCAATCAGCAGCGATGGCATTCATTCATAGATTCGACCGTGTCCGCCGATTCCAGCGACCAGCCGATGCAGGAGAACCGGTAAGTACCCGAAAACCTCCTCGTACTTTCACGCATTTCGAGTTTTGTCATAAATGCATGTTTAGGAGCAATAAATGCGCTAGGAATAGGATATTTAAAAAGTGCAAAAATGCGCAACCGCGTCTGTGTCAGCGCCAGGCGCGTCTATGTCCAACAGGCGCGTCTGTGTCGGGTCCAGGCGCGTCTGTGCCTAGAACCGCGTTTGTGTTGAATGCGGACGCGTTTGTGAAATGTAGCAGCGTCTGTGCTTTATAGGAGCGTTTATGTCATGTAGGGACGTCTGTGTTCCCTGGTCGCGTTTGTGTCTGGCATAGGCACGTTTGTGTTCAGAAAGCGCGTCTGTGTCGCAGAAGCGCGTTTGTGCAGTCTATAAGCGCGTTTATGAGTTAAAAGCGCGTGTGTGTTGTAAAAGTGCGTTTGTGTGTTTAAATGCATGGTTTTAGTCTTTTAGGTCAAATCGGCAGTTCTGTGATGAACATACGTTGTCGATTGGATAAGCTGCTGAGAGGATACACTCAAGCAGGTCCTCTAGAAAGATTAGGATAGATCCAGGCACTTTGTGATGAACAGGGAGCACCAAGATAGGCAGCACTTTGTGATGAACAGGGAGTGCGAATGTGAGTGACACTTTGTGATGAACAGGGAATGTCACACACGTAGTACTTTGTGATGAACAGGGAGCACTACTAGGATAGATAGCAACACTTTGTGATGAACAGTGAGTGTCACTAGGATAGATAACCAGATGCATTTAGGTAGCAAGTAGCATTTTGTGATAAACAGTGAATGCCACAATAACTGACATGATTGATTTGCTTTACTGCAGGAGTATTTGCCGATGTTGGAGTCACGGGAGAGATTCCCGTCGACTCAGAGACTGCGACCAGAGTTGTCGATCCAGGACATGATTTCCATTGAGGAGATGGGTCTCACACATATGCTCTATGTGCCCGAGTTTCGGGCAAATATGGGGTTGCTGACTGCGTTGGCCGAGAGATGGCACTCAGAGACATGCACGTTTCACCTGCCGATGGGTGAGATGACAGTGACATTAGAGGATGTATATAGGATTCTGCATGTTCCTATTGATGGAGAGTTGATTCCCTACGACCGTAACGGTGACAGGGAGGCATTGAGACGGGTTTTTCAGGATCCTGAGTTGGAGATGTGAGCAGGTCATGTAGCCTGGGACACCATGACTGCCACAGGATTAGCATTGCCGGTAGTTGTTGGGGGAGTCATCAGTGGGTATTTGTGTCCAGACAGGGCCACACAAGGATTAGCAGTGGGCTGGGGTGGGGCCTTGGAGACGCTGATGGCAGAGCACACTAGATATGCATGGGGGCCATGTGTCCTGGCACATTTGTATTATGAGCTGCATCAGTTTGTCTCTCACGGATCAGTGGGTTTGGGCAACGACATGACTCTCTTGCAGGTGTGGGCTTATGAGCACCTTCCCATCACACGGCCCATTCATTTCAGAGGCAGAGGATAGGGACAGAGTTTCGTGCACCTGTATGACATGATCACATCCCAGCCTCGGATTGGGAGATTGGAGCATTGGAGGCGAGTCATTGATGATATTGACATGGTGATCTGGAGGCCGTACCTGGGGTGCGAGGAGTGGGAGGATGATGCCTTGGAGCTACCATATGTATTTAGGAGCAGGTATCTGATGGGGCGGACGCCCTATATTCTAGAGAGGTAGCTGGTAGACAGGGTGTGCAGGCAGTTCGGGCGGATTCAGCGGATGCCACGAGGCTCGGGCATGTATGCCCGGACGGTCAGAGATCAGGTGCAGTTTGGCCCACTGTTATCATATGATCAGGCAGTGACACAGTTAGCTGAGATGATGCCGATGCCATGGGACATGTGGCCAGAGGTAGATGATGCAGGGATGGACGCAGAGTACTCTGCGTACTGGGCAGAGCATCCATTTCCCAGATTGACAGATCCGGCAGAGCCAGTGGATGGAGAGGGTGGAGGAGATGATGATGATGGAGGAGGGGATGGAGGTAGGGGCCGGCAGAGGCGGAGGGGAGTGGTGGGAGAGAGGCGGGTGGCACCTCGGAGGGAGGGAGGACAGGAGAGAGCAGCTCCGGTGGTGAGAGGACGGGGTGGACTGCCCCTACAGGTGCCAGTAGCACAGGGTCCCAGAGAGGGACAGAGACAGGTGCAGCCAGAGGGACAGAGACAGGTGCAGCCACAAGTACCTATACAGGCACAGGGATAGGTGCAGGCAGAGGCGGAGAGACAGGCACCTGTAGAGGAGGAGCCACAGGCAGAGGCGGAGAGCGGAGACTCTGAGGAGGATGAGGTGGTGAGGCTGCGGGAGATCTGCCAGGGCCAGGCAGATGAGATTGAGGATTTGGTTCGAGAGAGGAACCACCTCAGAATCAGGGTCCGAGACACAGAGCGGGAGAGGGATCAGGCCATCCAGAGATACACAGAGGCCGAGACAGCTCTGAGGGCAGGTAGGCGGGCAGCAGAGGATGCAGGGGCAGGCTACGCATATGTTTTGCGAGCCGGAGAGGAGATCGCTTACTGGAGGGATCTATACTATGCAGCCGTGCCAGCAGATCAGCGGGCTAGGAGCTTCTATAGATCGTCGCACACAGCGACGGCTACGGGAGGGAGCCGCAGGAGACAGGCATCCAGCGGTGGGGTCATGGGGCCTCCACCACCACCAGAGAGACAGGGGGATCCAGGGGCGGGTCCATCTATAGCTCAGACTTCGTCGAGGCGAGGCGGCTCTGAGGGAGGGAGTTCCTCATAGCTATAGTGGGCTCCCATTGTATCAGTAGATGTACCATTGTTGTATTGTAGACACCTGCGGGTGATTCTTTTGACATCATTGTATCATGACACTTTTTGATTATATATGAGAGATGATCCATTTTTGCGGCAGCTATATGCATGCGTACCTATGTGATGAAATGTTCTTATGTGATACGGATGCTTATATGATGCAATGCAATATATTTTTGCTCTTTTATGTTGTATATGTGATGCATGATGCAAATGTGAATGTATGTAATGCAAATGAATATGATAATGCAAATGATTATTTACATAATGAAAATGTGAGATGTGCTAACATGTGTTGTATGCAGGATGTGATGCAATTGTGATATCTATATGTATGTATGAAATGCTTATATGTGGTGATGCAGGTGTAACTATATGAAATGCAAACGTTTTTGGTGTGTCATTATACTCAGTCATGTGATAGCGGGCTACGCGGACTTATAATCAAGAAAGGGGGATGGAAGACAGAAGATATGAACGTGAAAGAGCTTCTTGTGCGTTATCATCATTGAGCTTATTATGGCAGGTAGGTTATGACAATCGAGGCATATGTTTGGCCCAGAAAGTCATTGTACCTGTTTGCATGGAGATAAGACAGTCACAAACAAGGAATGCCCCAATTCATACTAGACTCACAATGTCCTCATATCCTTGGACAAGTCATAGCATTACTAAGAGACAATCCACAGACAGCAAATGCAAATAGGTGACGATACCCCATCCTCGCCTTTCTAGCCAAAGACATCCTGGAGATAGAATCTCTAGTCAAAGACATCCTGGAAAAGCTAAAAGACATGTCACCAAAAGATAAAATCAAAAGAAAACCAAGACTCGACACCAACATCCACTGTAGTCCTCAAGTTTAGTGTCTCTTGTCACTTGTTTAAGTCTTATTCGATTGTGGTCACAATGTTCACTTTCACAAAAAGGATAGATAGCACTGAACCATATGTTGTCTGAGTCTGTTGAAAGATTTGATTTTGTTGAAGCTCATTGTTGCTGCTGTGTCTTGTTTGAAACTGACTGGATCCATGAAACTGATACCTTATTGCGGAGAAGACGAAACTTTATTGCGGACTGGCGATGCAGATGCTGCTTTATTGCGGATTGTGCGCAGATAGACTGAAGAAAGCTGAAAGAAACTGTACTCCTCGAAACATGTGATGTTCTCAGTTCCACACCCATTACTAGACGTAGGAATTGGCCGTAGTCACAGATAGGATCTGATTTATTATGGATGGAAAAGGGAGTGAAAAGGGAGGGTTATGGATGGCTAACCAATCTTAGGTAGATCAATAACAAGCCATGATGGGAATGGGTAAGTTTATTGTGAGTGAATAGGTTGTGAGTGTGTGCAAAGTGAAAGGATGAAAGAGAATCCTGAAGGAGGGAGGAGCAAAGTCTCTACGCATGGCGCTGGTGACCCAGTTTTCACCATGGTACTTGCCCAGGGCGCCACCGAAGTGGTTTTCACCGTTGGACGAAATTATTTCTCTTTACTTTTTTCGATTTTTCAATTTTTTTTGTTGTCACAAGGCGCCTGTTTGCCAGGTTTTCACCAAGTGACGATTTTTTTGTTTTTATAATTTTTTTGCATTTTTAAATTAGGATATTCTGAAGAGCTATGTGTAGAACCTGCGAAGGTGCATGCTGTTGATAGGATCCTCCAAAGGTTCACCTTCTATAGTAGAGAGCTGATATGCCCCAGATCCATATGCCGTTGTGATGATGTAAGGACCAAGCCAGTTTGGTTCGAACTTGCCCTTCTTATCTCTGTCTTGCTGATTCTTGGGGTTCTCTCTGAGTACTAAGTCACCTACCTCAAATGTGCGAGGCTTGACCTTGTGATTGTAACTGCGACTCATTCGTTGTTGGTAAGCCTTGAGATGATTAAAAGCAGTGTGTCGTCGTTCCTCCAGCAGTTCTAGTTCTTGTAAGCGAGAGACCCTGTAGTCTTCATCGTTGATTATGTTTCTCAAAGAGACCCGTAAAGAAGGTAACTCGACCTCAATAGGCAAGATGGCTTCAGCGCCGTAGACAAGTGAGTAGGGTGTAGCTCCTGTAGGTGTGCGGACACTGGTACGATAGGCCCAAAGTGCGGGATTGAGTTGGACATGCCAGTTACGGCCAGCGTCGTCGACTGTCTTTTTAAGGATTTTGAGAATTGTTTTGTTAGACGCCTCAGCTTGGCCATTACCTTGGGGGTAGTATGGTGTGGAGAAACGGTGAGAGATATGGAAGCACTCACAGAGTTCACGAACATCTTGGTTCTTGAAAGGACGCCCGTTATCGGTGATAATGGAAGTAGGAATCCCGTATCGGCAAATGATGTAGTTCAGGATGAAAGTAGCGATTTGTTTCCCAGTAACTTGTGTGAGAGGCACAGCTTCAATCCACTTTGTGAAATACTCTGTGGCTGTGATAATGAATTTATGTCCATTGGAAGAAGGAGGGTGAATCTTGCCTATGAGATCGAGTCCCCACTGACAAAAGGGCCAAGGAGATGCAAGTGGCTGTAGTTCTTGTGTTGGTGCATGTATAAGGTCTCCATGAATTTGACACTGCTTACACTTCTTGACAAACTGATATGCATCTTTTTCCATAGTAGGCCAGTAGTATCCAGTCCTGATGAGTTTCTTGGCCAAGGTAGGACCACTAGTATGCGGACCACATATCCCTTCGTGCACTTCTCGTAACGCAATCTGAGCTTCGTCACTCTCTAAACATCTAAGAAGGGTGCCATCTAGACCTCGTCGGTATAGGATATCAGCTAGGATAACGTATCGGGAGGATTGGCGAATGAAAGTGCGGCGTTGGTTGTTCGATAGATCGGGAGGTAAGATATTGTCACGAAGGTATGTGAATATGGAACCATATAACTGGGATTTAGGACCAACAACACATATCATTTCCGTAGGAGTGATCTCATATGACGGAATCAGCAGGTTGTCAACCAGGAACTCATAGCAGGTCTCATTTTGCAGCAGATCAATGAGCGAAGCAATTGTAGCCATGGCATCAGCAGCACGATTCTGTTCTCTTGGTATCTGCTCAAACTCTATCTTTGCAAAGTGCTATTTCAGATCATCTACCAATTGTTTGTAAGGCATTAGCTTTTCATCTTTTGTTTGATAATCATCTGTTGCTTGACGGATGACAAGTTGAGAATCCCCAAAAACACGAAGGTCTTGGATCTTCCACTGAACTGCAATTCTTAGCCCAGTTGTTAATGCCTCATATTCCGCTATATTGTTGGTGCAAGGAAATGATAAGCGGTATGACTTTGGTATAGAATCGCCTTGGGGAGTTATAAAGAGTATACCCGCTCCTGCTCCATGTTGTGTGTATGAGCCGTCAAAGTATAGTTGCCATGGCTTTGCAGGTGATATTGTTAGAATGGACTCATCTGGAAACTCTGACTATAGAGGAACATCATCTATCATGGGAGCATCTGCCAGTTGATCTGCGATGGCTTGTCCTTTTATGGCTTTTCTGTCCACGTATTCAATGTCGAATTCACTCAAAATCATTACCCACTTGGCCAGTCGCCCAGTAAGTGTAGCTTTGTTGAGAAGATATTTTAGTGGATCAATTCTGGCAATCAACTTAGTCTTGTGAGTGAGCATATAATGTCGTAATTTTTGTGAAGCAAAGACCACAGTGAGACATGCACGCTCAATTGGAGTGTAGTTTAACTCATATCCCACCAACGTGCGACTGATATAGTAGACTACTTTTTCCTTGCCGTCAGGTATTTGTTGTGCTAGGAGTGCCCCCAGTGCTGTTGGAGTAGCTGATATGTAAAGTAGCAATGGTTGATCTTGAATTGGTGGCATCAAAACTGGCGGGTTCAAAAGATAGTCTTTGAGTGCCTGAAAAGCCTGTTGACAGTTCTCATCCCATTTGAACTTGATGTTTTTGTGTAGCAGGTGCTGGAAAGGATTGCACTTATCTACAAGTTGTGCTATGAATCTTCGTATGGACTGGAGTCTCCCTTGTAAAGACCGAAGTTGACTGATATTCTTGGGTGGCGGCATGTCCAAGATAGCCTTGACTTTTGCTGGATCAGCTTCTATTCCTCTTTTAGACACAATGAATCCTAGGAGCTTCCCGGAGGTTACTCCAAAGACACATTTCTTTGGGTTTAATCTTACCTTGTATTTTTCCAGCCTATCAAAAGCAACTGAAAGTATGTCCAAGTGTGTATTTCTGTCTATTGATTTAACCAAAAGGTCGTCAACATAATCTTCCACCGTTACATGCATGAGATCATGGAAGATAGTAGTCATAGCTCGTTGATACGTGGCACCTGCATTTTTCAGCCCAAAGGGCATGACATTCCAGCAGAAGGTTCCCCATGGACAAGTAAATGATGTTTTATGTTGATCTTCAGGTGCAATCCTGATCTGATTATATCCCGAGAATCCGTCCATTAAAGATAACATCTCATGGCCTGCTGTGAGATCAACAATTAAATCAATGTTTGGTAATGGGAAATCGTCCTTTGGACAAGCCTTGTTGATATCCCTGAAGTCTGTACATATTCGGATGCTATGATCTGGTTTGCTAACAGGTACTAAGTTGGAAATCCATTCAGGATAATCAATTGGGCGTATGAATCCGACATCCAGTAATTTCTCCAGCTCTGCCTTGACTAATAATGCCACTTGTGGATGCATTTTCCTCAATTTCTGTTTTACTGGTTTTGCCCCCGGTTTGACTGTTAAATGATGCATTACTAAATCGGGGTCTAGTCCAGGCATATCAGCATAAGACCATGTGAAGTTGACTTGTCGTTCCTTAAAGAAGCTTATGAACCTTGCTTTCTCGGCCTCTGTCAATGATTGAGCCAAAAATATGTTATGTGGAACCTCTGTTGTACCAATCTTTGTCTTTATAGTCTCCTCTACCAACATGGATGATTTTTCCTCGTATGATGCTGGGAGAATGTCAAGCCTTCCATCTTTGGGTGCCTCAGAGAGGTTTTCACCCTCAGATACGTCCTTTCTTTTTACTTTTTTAGAGTCAGATAGCGCCACAGTGTGGTTTTCGCCATAAGACCCTTGTTTTGTTTTTATTTTCACATTTTTGCGACTAGAAGGCCCGACACCCTCACCAAAGTATGCCATGTTATTAAGCTCTATGGCGTATCCTGCTTTATGGTCTCCAAGAGGAAGATCATCACGAATGCCAAGATAATCGACTATAGCTTCGTCATTTTGAAATGTATCAAGCTGTGCTGGTCCATCCTGATCCCAGTCAATGAGTTGTGGGTGAACGAGGGGAAGGTCTTTAGTGTTTTCAGAGTTTGCAAGGCTAATAGTGAAGATGTGGTTATATTCAGGTATGTCCTCATAGTCATCGAGGTCATCAATGGCACTCTCCTCATCAGTTTCGATCGTGAGTGAGTCCAAATTATCATCACTAGTAGCACCCTCAGGGACAGGTGTCCTCATCCTATGTGATCTTGACCTAGGGCCTTGAAACGAAGCTTGTGCGGGATCCTTATGGGTCAGTTCTTGACCAACTCTGAATTTCTTGTAAAACTCCTCCTCCTCTGTAGGTTCCTCTGGCTCTCTAAATGTCTCGTTGAGCTCATAGTCGCTGGAGGATTTGTCTGAACCCCATTCCCATTCGTTGGAATCTGTAGAATAGTCATCTTCTTGTTGAACTTCAGCCACTTTGACTCGCCATATCTGTTTTGTTCTTTTATTGTGAATCTTGGGATTTAGAAAACCAAGCCCCTTGGAGTGTTCCCTTCTTGTAGTTAGCTCAGGTTGTAAAGGCTCCATGACACCTTCTTTGCGTAGTCCAAGAGGACTTTTTCCATCATACCCGAATCTTTGCAGAATTTTGAAACCTTTGCCATAGTTCTCACAGGGTATTATAATTTGATTATGTGTATCCTCTTCAGCGTCCTTATATAGCATTTTATATAAATTTTCTTCCTCTAGTTCACCCCATTTTTGAAAGACGGTAGGATCCCATTTGAGTAGCATGATGGAGATTTGCTTATTAGGCTGTGGCCTCCCATATTCCTTGGGGGAGTTCATGACTTGTCGTAAGAACATTGTTTGATTCAGAGTGTATTCTCCCATGCCTTTGTCTTGAAACTTGGCTCTAAGTTCACCTTTTTTGGATGTCGAGGGCTTTAATGACTCAGGATCAATATATGCTGAAGAAGGAGTAGCCTCACGATTGCTGGGAATGATAGTCTTAGTATGTGATCTCAAGTTATTGCAATATATGAATGGATTTGGATCACCATTGACCGTTACCTCGACTCCATTATGAGGAAACTTAATGCATTGGTGGTATGTTGATGGAACTGCCCTCATTTCATGAATCCACGGACGTCCTAGCAATATGTTATACGTAAGGTCTAGATCTAGGACTTGACAAACCACATCCTTTGTGACTGGCCCTATTCTTAGTGGTAAGATGACTGTGCCCTTGGACGAACTCTCTTCATCATCATAAGCCTTAATAGTGATTTGGTTTGTAGAATTTACAGCTTTGTTAGAATATCCCAATTGTCTGATGGTGCTCAATGTACAAATATTAAGACCTGCTCCTCCATCTATCAGGACTCGCTTTATTCGGTGTTTATGTATGAAGGCTTCAATATGTAGAGGTGCATTATGAGGCTAACTTATGGAGGCGTCATCGGCTTCTGTGAATGTGAGGGAGTGTGGAACGGATAAATATCCCACCATGGCTTGAAACTGGTCCACGTTTAGATCAGTAGGGACAGCAGTATCTCTCAAGGTTTTGTCAAGGACAGCTTTATGTGCAAGAGATATACATAAGAGCTCAAGAATAGAGATGAGTGCGGGTGTTTTTCCTAATTGCTCTACAAGATCGTACTCAGGCTTAGTTGACGAAAGATTGGTATTCTTAGTAGAGGTACCTGGCAATGTGATCTTACCTCGACGGGTTGTAACATGACATTCAGAGGTAGATGTGGACGAAGATCCCACACCTTTTAGGACAATTTTGGGTCTTGGAGAAGAATTCTCAGGATTTTTATTTTTGATAGTAATGGTAGAAATATGATTGTCCATTGAGATGTGATTAATAGTGGAATCATAATTGTAAGATGCTCTGGTGTAATTGGCTTGATCATCTATGACTTTGCCTTTTCCCTTGTCATGTTTTGGGAATGGTTCCTTAAACACCTCATGCTCCTGATTAGATGAATGTCCCTCAATCTCAATATCTCCTCTGTCAATGAGATCTTGTACAATGTTTTTCAATCGATGGCAATTACTTGTCTTGTGACCCTTGCTCTTATGAAACTCGCAAAATTCATCATCATTCCACCAATTTGGTTTGACCTTTGGTTCATATGGAGGAAAATCTGGGATTGTGATCACTTTGTTTGCTACAAGCTTTTTGAATACTGATTCAAGTGGTTCTCCCAATGGAGTGTACTTCCTTCGTGGTTTAGCAGTCGTTTGATTGTTCACTTGATTGTCGGTAGAACATGATCCAGAAAAGATGAACTTTGGTCTTACTGTGTTGGCATCAACAACACCATCATTAACCGTGTTCTTGTTCTTGTTCCAAAATTTTGGTTTGTCCTTTCCTTTGAAGTCCTCTTTGTTTTCTTTGAATAGCTTGATAACTCCTTGTTCAATTAAGACTTTTTCTGTTGCTAGGCCCTTTTCAATGACATCCTTGAATGTGGACAAACAAGCTTTCCTGAGATCATAGCCAATAGCCTTGTTAACATTTTGTGTGAACATCTCCACCATTTGTTTTTGCGGAATCTCACAAGAGCATCTGCTAGCTAAGTTTCTCCATCTCTGTAAAAATGACGCAAAAGATTCTCCTTCCTTTTGTTTCGTATTGCACAAGGTTGTAACTGAGACATCTGTTTCAATGTTGTAAGAGAAATGTTGAATGAATGCCTCTGCCAAGTCGCCCCATGACTTAATACCGGGAGGTAATTGAGAAAACCATTCCATAGCTTGATCTCCTAAGCTCTGTGGGAACAACCTCATCAAGTATGTTTCTTCTGCCGCTACCTCAATGCAAGCTATGAAGAATTGTCTTATGTGTGCCTTGGGGTCTCCTCTCCCTCTATATTTGTCGAATTTTGGTGTCACAAAGTGCGGAGGAAACGGAGGCATTGGAATGTTCTTATCAAATGGATAAGGGCATATATCTCTCATAGTATATGTGGGTTTTGATGTGCCCATGTCTTCCACTTTCTTTTGTAGATCTCTAATTTGTTGCTCCAAATTATTTTTGGGAGGAGATGGATTTCTTGTAGCATATCCCACCGGGTGTGCCAAAATGTATATGGTGAAAAATGGATAACAAATAACAACAATATTGAAAGACTAAAATGGATTCAACCACTAAACCCTAGCCTAACAATGAACAAAGATCCACCATAACATATGAAGATTACCTAAGACAATGCAAATTACTCAAAATCACAAAGATTGTACCATCACATGTCCAATAGGGTTTTGATCTCCATTCTTCCTATCTCCATTGATCTTACTTGATATATTTGCTCTCAGATTTTTGTATGCACAAGAGCTCAACAAAGAACGGAATGTGGTTGCAAGTGGTATTGTAGTGTAGCCAAGTACTCCAAAATCAGTCATTAGGGTTTGACAATGAAGAAAGCATCTCCTTAAATAGAAGACACAATAAGAAATGGAGGGTTAAGATTGAGAGGTGTAAAAAGAGAGGTCGGCTAGGATTAGAGGGTAGGTAAAGGAAATAATAAAATAATGAAAGAGGTAGGTAGTGTAGGAAATAAGAGATGAATGACATGTGTCATGTGTAGAAAAAGATAATGAATTAATTAGATAAATAAAGATTTATTTAATTAATAGAAGAAGTAGGATAATTAAATAAATAAAATATTTATTTAATTTAGGAAAGGGATAATTTAAATAAATAAATGTATTTATTTAAATGAGAAATAAGGCTAGAAGAGGATAAATGAATTAATTAAATAAATAAAAATTTATTTAATTAATAGAAGAATTAGGCTTAGATAATTAAATAAATAAAATATTTATTTAATTAGACATGACAATTTTAGGTGTCTACAGATAGATCAAACACTTGTTGATTACTCACATCTTTGACAAGTATGTAGCCCTTAACCGGGTAGGCCTCAAAGCCTATGTAAAATCCTCTAACAAGGTGATTCACACATGTGAATCTACAATCCTCTAACAAGGTATTCTTTAATCGGACTTATCTCCTAACAGAGATTGAGATTCCTAACAGGATCTATTCTGGTGAAGAACATTGTAAGACCTTAACCGGTCTAGTTTCTATTCTATAGATAGTGACTTGTGAGTTCCATCTCACTGTGGTTTTTCCCAGTTGGTTTTCCACATCAAATATCCTGTGTTATGGTTGTATTGCTTTTGTGGGTGAATGCTTTATTCACATTTTGGTTTGCATGTGTGGTAACCGGTTTGACTGTCAGACTGCTTTACCGGTTTATCTTTAGACTGTGTAAGTGTTTTAGTGCAGTAGTTTTTGGCATACTAATTCACCCCCCCTCTTAGTATTCATCACCTTATATAATTGTTTTAACATTTCTTAAAGTCTGGTGTTCTTGATATCATGAAATTTTATCTCAAGAGGGGTCAATGAATCTTTTTGCTGGGCTTGAATGTCATATATTTCTCTCTTGAGATCTTGAATTTGGTGGGCCAAGGTATCCATGGAGATTTATGATAGTTTTAATTTGCAAGAATGGATTAGTTTGCAATGAGTAATACTACCTCTTACTTTCATCAGCTTTCTTATGAGAACTTATGGTTTGAACAGGCATTTACAATTGATGTGACTGAGGGCTAGAAGTGATATAGATGTCAAGATCAAATCAAAGCTAGTTGTTCATTTGAGGTAATAGTTGGATGAAGTGATTGAAACCAAGTCTAGTTTCAGGAACGATCTATCATGTATAAGATGTGATCTAAGTTGATTAGGTTGATCGGATTGATGTAGGATTGATTGAACCAGCTGAGATATAATTGACAAAATTGTGTAACACAATGGCAGGCATACACTATCAAGATTTTTTATGCTCAGGATGAAAAAGACCAGATATATGCTCACTGTAGACTGATTAGGCAAGTATGACATATTTGGAAAAGAATGCAAAAAGACAAGCTTCTGGACTAACAGAATCAGAGGCTCGTACGATAGAATACTATGACTCAGACGACAGGTTAACGACTTCTAGATGAAACATACAAATATTCATACGACTTGTTGTCTATACTCGAATGACAATCTAAGGCTTACCAGATGACAAACTGTTAAAGATGATGATGACTCGTATGACAATGTATGTATGGCTAGACGACAATTTACAGAGACTAGAACGACAATTTTTAGAAGCTAGGATGAAAAGCTGACAACGATATACCCTATGTGTTAAGACTCGTACGATAATTTACTAGTTAACAGATGACAATTCTCAAAGGGAATACAACAAAAGAACAGACTCGTACGACACAGGACCAGACAGGGATGCATTTCTAACAAGGACGGAGTTTTGACCATTGAGTTTTTTATGTTTTGATTGTTTTCCAGTTTTGGGGTTTCAGTTTATGTTTCCAAGACAAAGACACAGCAAACACACAAGATGTAAAGTGACTTCAAGCACAACATGCTAATTCTAAGGAACTTGGCTGAGAGAGAAAACCTTTGCTTGCAAGCTTAGGTACACACCCAATAGCTAATCAGAATATGGTCATTGAGTCTCATGTAATGGATTCTCAATGCCATATTAGCTGACTCCAAACGCTAATGGGGGCATGATATGGACAGTATCTTGGGAGAGTTACTATCTCTCTTGCACAAAGATTATCCCCCTTTTGGAGGTGAACCGGGTAGCTTCTATCTCAGAGTTCTTAGTAAGGACTTATGTTCAAAATTACCCCTTGAATTTGCACAAGCACGATTGAGACCTATAGCCCAACAAGGTACCAAAACAAGATGTAGTCACGCAAGCGTGATTGAGACTGTGAGGCCCTACAAAATGCCCGATATGAGAGATCTCAAAGGGAAAACTCAAATAACTCCATCCTCTAAGACTTTAATCCTGAGAGGCCTATTTATTATAGTGAGTCAGAATTCTTAGGTCTAGTTGTACTCACTTGGGTCATTCTCACAAGGTGATTACTTTTTTCCATTGTGGCAAGCCCTCTAAAAGGTACACAAATCTCAAACTAGAAAAGCTTCAAGGGTCTGGATTTTTTATTGTTTGTGTAGACAAGAGTATACTCTCCTACCTTTTATACTCTTCTCAAACATGAAAAACGGACTTGTTCATTAACCATATCGCAATTTAAGTGCCTATAAATGAATTAAAGAATACACAATGTTCAGTTGATTCCCCTTGGGCAACCTGCAAAAACAACGAATGAGTAGTAATATTGTTTTTGAGAAATGGATTCTTTGATAGGCGTAAGTTTGATTGATAGATTCTTTGACAAGCGTTCTGCAAAAAACTAGTTAGGCTATGAAAAAAAATCTTTCAGGCAGACAAAAAACAAATTGGGGTTAGCGTCAGTAAAATCAAATTCAATTCAAGAAAAACCCTAAAAGTATAGTGTTTCTAAAATGAGAAAAGCGGAAATTTGTGCGACAATTCTCACAAAACCAGATGAGTATCCTCAGCGAACCAAATGAGTAAACAAAGAATGAAATGACAGAAGCAGAATATCGTACGAGGATTCCCAAAGAACCAGATGACAAAACTCAGAACTCGTATTATGTGCTACAAAAACTCATACGACAGTTTGAAAATATTGTACGAACAAAATCTGGAAAATAAAAAGAAATGGTTGCAAGGCCGAAAAATTGAATTCTCGGACCCCACGGTGGGTGCCAAAAATGTGTGTGTGAAAAGTGGTAAACTGCAACCTATAAGGCACAAACACTTCAATAAATCATTGCATGCATGGTTAGACAGATATAATCAATGAATGTAAAAACCATAATCAATCGACTTATTTCCTCCTAAAAGATGCGATTATAGACTTGCTCTCAAATTTGTCTAAGCAATACTAGTGACTAGACTACACCAAGATGGAGGATTTAATCTATATGAGCACAAAATTGAGCTAAATGGATGCAAGATTAAGCTAGATATACAAGATTAAGCTATGAATGATTAAACTAATATGCAAAAAGATAAGATGCAATAATCTCAATACACAATATTCTCAATGACTCTAGAGAAAAAATAACATAATAACAATAAATCTCCAGGGTCCTTTTTTTGGGAGATGAAAGGCTAAATTTATAGAAAATTCAAAGAGAGACCAGTGGTCAATATCGATTAATGATGAGTGGTTGAGATTCCTCAAGAGAAAGCACAATCCAAGTGAATTGAAATGATTGGGTGCTTTAATTCAGTTTTAGAGGAGATTAAGATTGAGTTGATTTTGAGATAAATTCAATTAAAACCTGATTTAATGTATTTGAATTATAAGTCTGAGTTTGCATTGGAGATAAAATGTATTGAAGTCATGCACTTGAGATAAAATTGGTTAATTCCATGCACATTCCTCTTATTTTCTCAATATTTTTATTAGAAAAATCCTCTTCAATGCAACTAAACCTCTTTCCTTAAGATTTGCTTTGAGTTTAAATTTAGAGAAAATGATTTATTCAATTTAATTTTTTTTCTTGCTTTTTCTGAGATTTCTCAAGTTGTCTCAATTTTAGAAAAAGAAATGTCTCAAGTTGATTTCTTTTCTCAATTTAATTCCTTTTTGTAAATTAACTATTTTAAAAAAAAATTAATTCATTTTTGTAAATTAATTCATTTTTTCATGATTTAATGGAAAATTTATTTATTAATTAAATATGCTAGGATATTTAATTAAATAAATAAGATAATTGATTAAAATGATTTACTTGGAATGATTAATGATTTATTTGCCATGTGACATTGATGATCGAGGAGTTAATTAATTGGGTGCTCAAGATTAATTTAATTGCCTTTGGTTAGGACCTTGGTGATGTAGTCAAGATTAGGGGCTCATGGTTTAGGTGACCATTTTTAGGGTATTACACCTACAAAGTTGTAAGAAAATTTTACATACAAGTAATATCGTCCCATGGTTTTCTCCTATAATGGTTTTCATTTAAATATTGTATGTCATTATGTTCCTCTCATGTGCATAATTATTGATGTTGAGTAAATGATGTTAATGTGATTGATAAATGGTTAAATTGGTAAAAATTTGCATCATATCGATTCACCCTCCCCCCTCCCAATATATTTGTGTTTTCTTTAGTCTTGCACATGTTCATCATCTTAATAGGGGTTCTTTATATTGTTGGTTAGTTCTTGGTACATTGACAAATATTTCCTGACCAAGCATGCAATAGATACTACTACAATTTATTTACTTGTACATCTTTTAATTTTGATTAAATCTTGTCAAAAATTACCTCTACAAGCACCCTCTTAGTTCCAACTAATCCAAAGTGAAGGATAGGTAATCCACTCTCAACAATTGGTCTGTGATCATTCACTCTTTGTTGATGATTCTATCTATATCCTCTTCACATAGTTAAGTTTACATACATATTTTTTGATCATTTATTTTCTATCTTTCATGTCATATGATTGTGAAACATGTAAAAATCCAATGTTATCCTATCTTTCACCTTGTCTATATAAGCAAGGCTCTTATAAAATTTGTATCTTATTTCATCCTATTTTTGTTGTCATGAAGGATTACGCCATGTTGCTAAGGTGAGAGCTTAGCAATCCCATTAAACATGGAATGATCCTCAGGCCTATGGGTTGCCTATCTTGAGGATCAATCTCCAAAGTGAGCTAGTTCTCCTTGACGAACCTCCTAAAAATAAATTTTGATGGGAAAAATGATAGAAAGGTTTATTTGAAAAGAAAACCTATCCTAGGAGATGATGTACCAAATGATTAAGAATCCTAATTAGCTACACTAACTCACAACACATCTCAACAAAAAGATCTTTATTTATCACAACTCAACTAAGCATGTAAGACAACAATATTTCATAGAAAGGTCCTGATTAGGAAGTTTTCCTGAAGGAAAATAAATTACCTTCTCAACTTCAAACTTACCAAAATCAGATTACACAATCTAAGACCTGTATTAATCATGCATCTTCTTGAATTAATATTGCTTGAAAGAGACAAAATCAAATGATTTTCACATAAACCATAGAAATTTGATCAAATCTTTCACTCAACATAACACACAAAGTATTAAGAAGGAAAACCTATTGTATTTTATTGAAATAAAGGATTTACTGATACAAACTAAAAAAAAACCTTCAAAATGAGCTATAATGTCTTCATGCCTTAATGTTGTACGCAAAAGGGAGAGAGAAAGAACTAATTAAGAAGAAGGAAGAAAAGAAGATATTATAGAAAAGGAAGCTTCTTGAATTGAAAGATGCAACTGATGCTAGACTCCACCTCTTCATCTTCAAACTCAAGTTGAATAGAAAGTCTTCTTTCTTTATTTTATCTTTATCTTGCATGAGTTTTGTTGTTTGAGGTCGAATATAATGAAAGAACATGTGTAAAGGTATTCAAAACTACGTCAAATTGACTAATAACTGCTTGAGAAGTTCTCCTAACCCATGTGTAACTCATACTGGCTCCTTAACTAACCTTGAACACCTGGAAACTGGTTCAAAATCCCCTTTTTTAGGCCTCTAACTGTAGCATGATTTTAAAATACATCTATTAACTTCTAAACTTTCCTTTGAACTGCTCTTGCACTAGTTACATGGTAACCTAACTCATTGAATAATTATAAGAATGAGGGATTGATAAAGAAAGCAAGGTTGAATTTGAAAAAATAGAGAAGCCTTTCCTAGGCGTAGATTCCCCTTTTTTATCTCTTTCATTATTTAAATGCCTTCAACACTTGGCTTATACTTTCATGATTCCTTGTATTTAAAAACTCAATTTCATGTCATTGTATATCCATATGAAATTACCCTATCAAACTCTTCTCCACTTTATAGTATTATTCGTTATAAAACTTTAAGCCTATAATTCAGCTCACATATGACTGCTCTTACCTTCCTTGACTGATATATTGCTTTGTGAGTGAGTGAATTTTGGCACTCCATACACTAATTGTAAGTGATCAAACTGTCTTTATATGTTTTTCATCTCTTCTTATAATTTCTATGTGACCGTTCCAAGAGATATTGCCTCTCTTTATCTCTATTTTGTCAAACTTTGATTGATGCATTATTGTTTGAAGCCACTGTGTACTGATATTTTACCAAGTTTTGTTCTCTAATCTGTAAGGCTTGGTGCATGGTATATTCATTCCATGGTGCCTTCTTGATCACTATTATAGTCTCGTGATTGTTATTTTCTCTTTATTGCTCTTAAAGATCATGCTGAGGCTACTCTTGTATTCTGATTGCATTAATGACTAGGGCTAGTAATTGAGACATGGTCTCCATGATAAGTCTTACTATCTTATTAGAAACTTTGTCATGTGCTTACTAATTTAATGAATCTCCCAAGACTATGATAAGTACCATATTAAGACTGTCTTTTTGTTGTGATCTGCCCTTTTTACTACACAGCCTCTCATTACCAGTATATAATGCCCTTTTGTATTCATAATGGACTCTTCTTTGTCTCCTATTCCCCTGCAATTGTAACAATGCCCCCTATAGCTATAACAATTCCTTTAGGGTGTTTTACCTACTCTTGTTTTTTGGATAAGACTTGGAGCTATTGTTTGAACCTTGAGACAAAAAGTGGCTAAGTCTATGACTAACACCTCAAACAATACTACAAAACCTCTTGAAAGTCTTGTTTCTCTTCTTGGAGCTACTGTTTGAACCTTGAGACAAAAAGTGGCTAAGTTTGTGACTAACACCTCAAACAATACTACAAAACCTCTTAATAGCCTCACTGCTCTGAGACCTTGGACTTTCAGTGTTATGATCTTTGATGTCTTGACTATATTTGAATGCCCTTCTCAAGATTATATTTGAATACTATTATGCCATTGATGTATTAGTGTTGCATGATGTGTCTTTATGGCAATGATTTGAGTGCTCACTACCATCATTGATAGCTCTGTCATGGTTCTTTTGTCTAGGTGCACATAATTATCATTGTCAAATACCCTAAGATTTGAATTCATTGTTCTTGACTTGTAGGGTCTACAACCATACGTTTTGTGACTGGTCCTCATCTAGGTCTTCACTATCATAATAATGGGTTTGGCCATTGTATTTAGTGTCCTGTGATTATGGCAGTGTCATGGTTGCATTATGCCAATGATACTATGTCAATACATTGGATCTACCTCTATGTTGATGTTCCATTCCTTGTGCTAATATTTCTTTACTATTGTGTCTCTTTGAAACACTATCTTTATTATTCTAAGGCTATGAAAGAAGATATTTTTTGCTCTAGTTCCAGGGCATTATACCCATGATCTTTTCTTCTCTCTCTTATCTACACATTTTCATCTTTTCTCTACCAATATTCCAAAGGTCTGAGATTCCTCTGAATTCCTTGACTAGGTTTGCACTTTGTTTTGTTGACCCTGTGGAGGATTTCATTTATTGCCTTATGGGTTGCTCACTGTATCCTAACCCTGATCTAGGGTTAGATGATATCTCCTTTGCCCTGTGATTGATCATTTCTACTGCAACAATCACCCTTTTGTAACTGCACCTCTTTATGAATTCATGACTGTCAAATATCAGTGATTCTTACTATTTTTTAGGGACTTTAATCATGCTTTTTTTCTCATATATGTCACTCCAAGAGTTTTCTAATGGTTACACCCTTTTATAATTGCACCTCTTTATGACTTAATGACTATCAAATATGTATGCTATCAATATTCTCATGCTCTAATTTTGCTGCATATATCTTTAGGACTATGACAATGGATGCTATATGTGTGACATGGTATGATATGTTCACTATGTGCTCTCTTTGATAGCTATGATATTTGTGCTTACTAAGATTTAAGGATGTATTTTCATCTTATATCTTCTCCTTTTTCAATGAAACAAATCACTATATTGATGACTCTTCTTTGACCCATTATTGCTCCTTTCTCTTTTAATGACTATCCTTTGATGCCCTGCTCACCGAGCTTAATGCTTTCAATGTTATGGAGTTTTGACTACTACATTCCCTATCATTCTTTACTTCTCCAAATGGTTTCTCTAAAGACTAAAACTCTGTGATATGGCAAGGTCTTCATTGATTATTCTTGATTGGATATATTCAATACTACTTTAAGCTTTTACATCATTACCCCTATCATTTGAGCTTTCATACTATGACATGTTCTATTTTGAGAGTGGACTGTGTGTTTAGTCTTCATTTTCTTTTCCTTTGGCTACCATTTTGGCAAACTCTATCTTTTCTCACAAAATTGACTCTTATTGCCTCTAAGACTCCTACATTATTGGCTACTCTAGTATATTTGATGTCAAAAAATGATTTTTTCTTCATCTTGGACTATTCTAGCTTCATATTCACTGTCTTCGGTGTGAAATCTTCTCTTTGTTGAAGCTACTACCTTAGGTTAAGCTAGGGTTTGAGAAGATTTTACAAATGATTTCTTGTTTATCTTGTTTGTTCAAACTCTTGTTATCTGATGTTTTAAAAGAGAAGTATAAAAAGAAAAGTAGTGTTCAAAGCAAGGAAAGCCAACACAAGGTCCATATAGCTCCATATTTAGCAAGACAACATTATTCATGGACAAATTCTTCAAATAATTAAAATATAAGCATTGAACCTCTCTTATGAATACGGAATACCCTTGAATGTTGTGTTAGCACATATTTTTATAAAATATTTTTGTGCTATATATGGATGCTTTGCTTAATGATTCCATAATAGGAGCATTTATTGTTGGGTGGTATGTGCAGGTGGAATGATTGCAGTGTCTTCATAAAAGGGCATCACTTGGGCATATTCAAGGGAAGTGTTGAGTGAAATGGTATTCTGGTAATCCACAGTTTCACAATTGGTATCATTGCAAAAGCATTTTTGGAAAATCAGCATAAGGCAGAGTTGTGATCATGTTCAGAAAGGTAAAAGGCATGGGAGAAACCCTTCAGTATGATTGTCAAAAGTTGCATATATAAAGAGGGCCTTCTTTTGCAAAAACTGTAAAATTTTGCTTATTGGCATAAGTCATCTCGATGAGATCGCCTAAGGAGGAAGGAGTATGTTAATCGGAGTGACTCATGCCGACAGTATTTCCTAAAGAGTGAGTGGCGGGAAAAGGTGCGACTAAGCGGAAATCCATCGGGGCAGGTTACGACAATGAAGTCCGAGCCATCGGAGTAGCATACACTATCAGCAACGAGGAAAAAATGTCATCCCGATGCCCAATGAGGTTATCGATGGAGCTCTCGTCGATAACCGACGAGGTGATCTAATTGTAGTGGTACATCAGGTTATCGATAGGTCCAAATATATGTTACCCCGATACCTGATGGACTGAATGGAGAAGACGGTCTTATCGAAGAGACTATCTCCAATAAAGTGATACTGAGCAAGAAAAGAAGTAGGACTCATTGGGATAGCATGCGTTGTCGGGGAGAGGCATTTTGGGTTATCCAAATGCCTAATGAGGAAGATGAGCTCAACATAAGTGAAGGAGGCTACATTGAGAGAGACTACACCTATAGACCAAAGCAACCTGATAAGGAGAGTAAAGCACAAAAGACTCATCGGGATAGCTTCCGCTACTAGAGAAACATCCTAAGAGTTGTGCCGATGCTCGATGGGAAGAATGCCACAGAGGGCAGACCTATCAGGGAGACTATAACTATCAGAGGTAAGGAAAATACGCTACTTCGACACCCGATGAAATAATCGGTGAAAGTCACATCGATCAAAGAAAAGGTTAGATGTCGTGGGCCCACCAAATGAATTGTAAAGTAATCCTATTCTGTAGGTCGATGGAGTGGCTGGAGAAATAAGTAGAAGGAGGTTTCATCAGAGAGACATACCCCGATGTAACATAAAGAAATGTTGACTAATAGAAGTGAAAGGTGGATCCATCGGGATAAGTTAAGCCTTGAGGGAAAAAGTGAAATGGTCGGAGCGGTATCAAATGGATTGGTCAGAATGACCTATGCCGATCAGAAAGACAAAAAGGTAATTGAAGGAATGCATGGCACCAAATAATTGAATTATCGAGTGGGGTTACGTCGATTAGCCATTAGAACGCCTGATACGACAGCCATTATTTAATGCTCGCGATCAAGAGGATTTGATCCGCATGAAGCAAAATTGATGAGGTTTTTTTTTATTGTCACTTACCATAGCCGTTGCATATTCAGTATAAAGAAATAGTTTCTTGTGCCAGGAATTTTTACATTCTCTTTAGTCATTAACATTAAAGTTGCAGACAAGAAGCACAGGTAATTTAGAATTCAAGTACTTAATCATGGAGGTGTCTGGTTCATAAGGAAAGAGAAAGGTCATAGAGATCTCAGATACACAATCAACTAAGTCAAAAAAAGTGAAGGCTATGGAGGGTATACAGAAGCAGAAATTGAAATAGGATATGATTGACCAAATGGAGTCATCTAGTGCGAATTCAAGGAGGTCTAAAAAAAATTTATTGCCCAAGGATCAACTGGAAGATAAATATAAAGGGGTTGGGGATGTGTGGACAACTATAAGGGGCCATGAGTTGTTTTTGTATCACTACCTCAAGAGGAACAAGGAGATGCCATTGTCAAACCCTTGGATGACAAATTTAGGCAGATTGGTGGTACCAAATGTGTTTCAGAATCTCAAGTTGTTGGAATTGCTCACAAGGAAGTATAACAAAGAGAAAAGATACATCCAATTGCCAAATGGGGATCCATTCATCCCGATATCTGTCGGGTCTATTCAGGAGGTGTTCGACATGACATATGAATCTTACATGCCCCTATCTTTTACAAACTTGGAAGGACAATACACCCAAATGGACACTGCCCACACAGTATGGAAGTTGTCAATTCACAAGAAAGAGAAGGGATGAATCATGGAGCAAGATGGTCCCCCTTTTGAGATTACCCTGTTCAGGCAATACTTGCAATACACATATTGGGCATGTGGTCAAGTCTGCGGGGAAGAAGTTCCTAGTGTTACAAGAATAGGTCCATTGGTGTTGGCTGTGGACATTCAAATGCATGAGCCGAGGCCATTTGATTATGTAGCCTACTTGGCAGAGAAGTTGCATGAAGGTTTTTTGAGTCTACAAACAGAGCCTAACCCTACTTTTAAGTTTTATTCATTGCTAATGCATATAGTCTTGTTTTATGGTCAGATGTAGGTTTTGTGGCCCAAAGAGTTAAGGGTAATCCCCAGAGACAAAGAGGGATGAGTGCAACTAGTCCAATTATGGGTATCCCTGTGGGACTCAAGGTTTGACAAATCATAGTATGTGTTATTTGAAGAATACTTTGTCAAGCCCTTGTACAAATTGTTTGGGGTAGAATGTGAGGGGTCTATCTCGCAAGAGATTAAAAGATTTTTGAGACCTCGTGCTTTTGGAGACACTAGGGTAAATCACAATTGGGGTGATTGGTTTGTATGCCAGAACTTCACCTTTTTCAGAGTCTATAGTTTTGAAGGTGTTCCATTCATGCTGCCTACATTAGTGCCTAACTGAATTGCATACCTAGAGATTGTTAGGTAACTTAGCATGTCAAATGCAAAGCATTTAAGTGGTGCACACAAGCAGGTGCTTATACCTGGCACTTTACATTTCGGAGATTTCACCATTTTATCTACCAAGGTGTATGACATGATTGAGAAGAAGCTGGTAGAGGAATACAACCTGTATGGACACCAGGCTCTGAAGAATTATGGTCCAGAAGGATATATTAACCACTACAGAAAGAGCTGGAACCTAGGAGAATATTTGCACATACCCATGGAAGCAAAGGATTTATTTAGGAACAAGGAGCGAGGTGAGGGTGATGTAGTCTTAGAGGAGTTGAATAAAAAATTGGAAGAGCAGAAGTAGAGGCTTCATGAACTGAAAGAAGAAGGAGACTCTGAGAGTGAGTCTGATGAGAATGCAGTTGTGTCTACTCTCCGTGCACCTAAAATAGAAGAAATTGCAGAGAGCCAAGAGCAAGCTATGGTGAGACTCAACACCAACACAGATGTGAGGATGGAGGAACATGTAGCATTTGTGGCAAATGAAATTTTTGTACAGTCTAAGGAGTTTAAGTCCTTCTTGTACCACTACAAAGGGAAAAGATCGAGGGAGAGCATCCCAAATGTCACCCCTGAGAACAAAGCAAAGATGTTGAAAAGATTGAAGGAAGACATTGATGCAGAGGTAGCTACAATGACACCATAGAGAGGGAGACAACTTCTCAGTGAGGCAGGCATTATTTTGTTCCCAGGATGGGATTTAAGTGCTTCTTTTATTTTTGACAGTTTGTTGCATTTGGATAGAAAGGATGTTAAATTAGACATTCAGAGAGTTGATGACATTTTTATTGGATCAAGATATGATCCAAATGAAGAATAAATGTTACTTTGGGCCTTGTGCCCCCCAAATAAAAGACCCAAGATTATAGATGTAGACAAAGAAATTGGGCATGTGATGAGGTTGAAAGTAGGGGAGGTTAATCCAATTGTCATTGCAGACTTGGGGATTGACATTGCAAAGTTGAATAAAGCCCACATGTAGTGGGTGTTGAAGGAGGGTCAGAAATACAAGAATTTGTATGAAGTTCTATTAAGAAGTCATGGTCATGAAGTACCATAGATAACTGATATCAGTGTGCAATGAAAAAAGAAATATGAGGATCAAATGAAAGAAAATATAAAGTTGAGAAGACAAATTAGGACTTCTAGAGTGGATGATGCCTGTGTTTTGTTGACCAACAGGTTTGAGCATTTGTTGGAAATCCTCAAAGAATTTTGGACCAACTTTCAGAAGACTCGGGATAATTTATCTTCTCATGAAGGAATTTTGAAGAGGCTAAAGGTGTTGATGAAAGAGAAGAGTGTTGAAGAGAAAATTGTTGAGAAGATCTAGAGAATATTGAATAAGCATAAGGCATATGGTGTGGACATCAAGCAGGAATTTACTGACTGTAAGGACATTGTCAGATATGGCATACCAGATGTTGTGGATGAAGCAAAACAATTAAAGGATAAAGAGGTCTAGGTTGTAGAATGCCAGAACGTGCTCAACACATCCCTGAATGTTGCCCGGGTAGATGTCTTGGATATGAAAGAGACCGGTGAATAGGTGGAGAAAATGGTTACCATGGAACTTGTTGTCAGAGATACCACGTTCAATACTAGCACTCACCAGGATAGCAAATATTTGGACCATATTCAGAAATGTAACACATTATTGGGCAACTAAGATTAATCTCTTAGTTTGTAATTTTGTTTTATATTTGGCAATTAGGTTGTTAGGTATTAGGTCTTAGTTAAGTTTAGTTTAACAAGATGAAAGGGTGTGACCTTTCACTTGAATCCTTTGGCTCACATATATGTAATGAGTCATTTTTGTAAAAGAGGGATATAGATAAAATCATGTTGTTGGTTGGGCTACAAGTATTATGTTTTAGAAAAGTCTGATAGGAATGAAAGGTTTATTTTGTGCAAATTGAGCATATTGGAGTATTTTGTAAGTGCAGCTTTTGTATACATTCTTACTTCAGAAGTTAAATATACAAGATTTGATGTCTTTATATTCAAATTCTTGTGTGTAATTTTGTGTATGTGCTCTTGACAAATCTTTCTAGATTTGTTGTGATGTGCCATCACATGATATGGTACTGAATGTAAAATTGAGTTTATATTATTAATGCAACACATAATGAAACCTTCACAGTGATGATCCTATAGTTGTCTCTTCATTTGATATTGGTTCTTGTCCGTAGAGTTATTCATTAAATTGTTATTTTAAGGCACTGGTTTGTTATTATTCCTTGTTGCGTGAGTTTGTATGCATCAAGTCCTTATCGAAGAAACAAGTCTTTCAAATCCTATTGTAGACGTATAAAAATGACCATATTCCTAAATGAATATTTTATGTTCATTTCTCTATTTGATTAAATCCAATTTAATTAAATTATCCACATTCTTCTATTTTATTAAGTAAATTACTCAATTTATTTAAATAAAATTCACTATACCCATTTAATGAATAAATCATTTTATTCAATTAAATCCCCCCTATCCACTTTTAATTAAATTCAAATTTAATTAAATAGTTATCCTAAATTGAATAAATCTAATTTATTTAATTGCAACCAAATTGAATTATATTACTTTATTTCAATTAAATCCTATTATCCCTCCATCCACTTGCAAAATCCTAAACCCCTTTCTAATCCCTTCTAGACTCTTCTAATCGCTTCTAATTAACCTAACCCATCTTCTAAACTTTGTCACATCCCTAAGGAAGGGGAGGTCACTTCTCAAACCCTCAAAGTCTTTGATAACCATTAAAGGCTTTCAACCTTCAACCACTTAATTCCTCAAAGTCTTTGATAACCATTAAAGGCTTTCAACCTTCAACCACTTAATCCCCCAAAGTCTCCAATAACCATTAATGGTTAACTCAAACCCTCCTACATGGTTAAAGAATTTGTTTTGACTCAACCTTTACCCAACCCAAAGGTCTCATCGGGCCTTTAATGCTTTGACCATGATTATCTCTTAATCATTTGCACAAAGGTTTATCCTTGGATTAACTCTTAATCCAGTGGGTAATCCTAATTTAAGCTTGACCCTTACCCTCTAGATAACCATAAGGTCTCCTCAGGCATTTAATGTCTCCAACCCCTTCTCTCAACCCAACCCTATGTTGACACTTGTCACCATTTCATTGGTGCAAATTACAAACATGGATCCCCAACTTTCAAACTCAACCCTTGATTAAACCATTCAATCTTGACCATCCATTGCCCTATTCTTGCTATAAATAGAGCTATCATTCCTCCATAACAATCATCCTTCAAATTTGTAGTATCACACTTATGCTCAAATACATTCAAGCTTTCACATATCATTTTTATGCTCATCATTTTAGCCTCTCTTTAACTAGGAATTAGTCTAAATATGCATGTTTAGAATACTTTCTTTATCATTTAGCTCAATCATAGACTAATATAGTATGCTAGGATAGTTTGTTTACTAACCTTGTCATCTTATAGTTAGTTTATTGCATTTCTAGAATCATGCATAGCTTAGGATGCATTTCATTCTAAAATCTATCAAAGCATCCCTCGTTCTTACATTTGCCATCCCTAAACCATTTTGCTCAGTGATCTGAGAGCAAAAACATTGGTTTGAGGGACATTGTGAGATAGAGAACCATGGGACCCACCTTGGGAAGCTAAGTAATACTTTGTTACTCCATAGCTTGCACCAAGAAGTCCTCTGTGTGTGTGTGGACAAGTCATTTAGCAATATTTTCACATATTGAGTTTTATCAGCCCACTTTTCCCGCATACATTTCTAGCGCCCACCGTGGGGCCAGACCCCAAATATCAAATCGGTTTTTGAAACTAATCACTTTTGCAGGTCCGCGAGAAATAGGAATCAGCGCGTGGGAAACATACCTTAGCGCACCTGGTTAACAGTCTAGCGCATCCCGCTTATTGTTTAGCGCGTGGGGTCCATACTCAAGCGCGTGAAGACCTTTCCTCAGCGCATGACTCCCTCTAATATTTTCCTGTAGGTCTCAACGCGGAAGAAAACCAGAGCAGCGCCTTCAGCACACAGAGTAGCGCATCCAGTAAACAGCATAACGCATCTGGTCCACTGTCTAGCGCGTGACGTGAAAATATTAGCGCGTCAAATCACTAATTTTCAGAAGAGAACCAAAGTGGCGCCTTCAGTGCACAGAGTAGCACATCCAGCAAACAGTGTAGCATGTTGATACTTAATTTTAGCGCATCGAAGGTATATTGTAGCGCATACAGTCTGTTATGTAGCGCATCAAAGACATAAACAAAAAAAAAAAATTGTAACCAAAAATGAAAGTTTAGACTTGTGGAAGTCCACCAAATCATCTAACATTTTTTTTCTCTGGTTTGCTTGCAGGATGCTAACCAAATTTGTTGCAGAAGGGAGCGAAATCTTAGAATTTTTAAATGGTTAAGATTTTCTCTAACTTAGTTAAAGTTAGTTTAAAATTTTAAAACATTTTTTTTCTTAAAATTAAACTCACTTACTTCTTTGGGGCTATAAAAAGAACTACTATCGGAAACCTTCTTACTTTTATAGGAGAAAAACATTTCATTTTGGGAAGCTATAAAAAGAACCAACAAATCTTTACTTTGGCAAAGGGATTTAAAAAGAACTTCACCATCCTTTGGTGCATAAAAGGATTCACTTCAAAATTTTGCAAAGTCAAAGAATCACACATGTCCAGAGTCATTTACAACTAAAGAGGGAAAATCTTCCCCTTTTGATCGATTTCTTTTGTTAACAAAACATCGAATTTACTTTGTTGACCAATTCCTTTTCACAAGATCAGAAAATCATTGCCTTGAAAGGATAAAATAAACACCATGTTTTTGTGGAGCAACATCTCCACATAGATTTTTAGCAAATCACTGAATTGAAAGGCTAAAAAGAATCAACTTGATTGCTTTGTCTCGAAAGTGGAAGGAATATGCTCTCCCCTTAATTGGGTGATCAAAAATCCAAACCACTCTTACAGCTTTCTGTACTTCAAGCATTTACGTCCTTTAGCAGGCCTGCCTTCCCGAGGAGTTGGAATCAACTCTTAAAGCCGTTTATGGCCGGTGTGAAGGAACGACCTAAGTGGGGAACGGCTTTGACGTCAAGAATTCCAACCCACTATAATCAAATGTGGAAAGTGACGAAAGTCCTTTTCAACGGTTGCGCGCAGTGATTAGCCTTCCCCCAGTATCCTCGAGATACGTGAAGCCTTTGTTCTAAAGGTTGGGAAGCCTTTTGAGGGATTTTATCACTAACGGCCGAATAGGAAGCCTGATTACAAACCATAGAAATAGAAGCTTTGAATCGAGTCAATAACCAGACATTTATAACATCATAGTGCAAGGGTGGGGAAGAATCCGCCCCCAAGATTACTCACCATATATCTCCCAAGATAATTACTCAACTGTGAAGCAATTCACTTTGAGTTAATTTCTGGCAAAAGGCAAAAAAACGAGCGCCCTCTAGGGGGTGACACAGCTGTTTGAGTTGATGAAGTATCGAGACTAGTGGGCTATGATGTTATTTATGACCCTTGACTAAAGAGTCTTTCTGAAGTGTATTATTTGTATCCAAACCTGTTAAAACATTGGGGATTTGAACACATCCTCACTAAACATACACTTTTTCTTAGATTAGGCAAAATGGTTGTACTTTTTGTGCCGTGTTTGCATTTATTACTTCAGAAAATCATCCATCAAACTTGAAAAATTCACAACAAAAAATTTAAAATTCACAAAAACCAAACCAAAGAAAAAACAGGGCAGTTTAGCGCATAAGAGAAACTTCTTAGCGCGTGGAGTACTTTTGTTAGCGCATCCAAACCGCCAGTTAGCGCGTTGGTTCAAAACAGTAGCGTTTCATCTTAAGGCAAAATAGTGTAAAATCCTTTAGCGCATCAGAAAAATAGTCTAGTGTGTGGAAGCAATAGCTTAGCACGTGGAGACCAAACATTAGCGCATAAAGTCCAACAGTTAGTGCATCACAGACCCAGGATAGCGCATAGCTTTTTCAATATTTAGGAACACAATTTTAACAGTCCAAAACTTTAGCGCGTGTCTGGGGGCAGCCTAGCGCGTGTGGTTATTATTTTAGCGCATAGAGGAATTTCAGTAGCGCATGTAGACTTTGTTCTAGCGCGTGATCCAAAACAGAAAAACAGAGAGCAAAACCGAGAAAATTTTTGAAAATTTCAAAAATATTTTTAGAAGCCTTTTTTATCAACATCATTTTTCATCAAACCAGAGTGACAAAAACAAACCACTAAAACTATTTCTTGAGCTAAATTTGTGTCAAAACAAACATTGTCAGAATCCTGAATGAATCGCACGATAGAGGATGTCTCTCCTATCATAATCCGGAAATTTCATCATCAGTATCAACAGAATCCTTTACCATCTTACGGATTTTTATCTCACAAACACCACTTGTTTAAAACTTTCAAATTGTCAAATCAAGTTTCCAGATCGGGAGGCTTTTATCCATATCATTTGACACACTTTGTCGTGAAGGGACATCTAAACCTTCACTTTGATAGAGTAAGATTTGAAATTTTCAAAAACAAAAATCAACTGAATCCAAACCAATCAAAGGAAACCATTGATCACTCATGCATGACTAATCCCCTTATTCTGAGAAGAAAGAACCTCTATCGTAGCATCACGTTGAAGAAACAACAACCTAGTTTTTCCAAATTCATCAAGAGAAATAAGTTTTTATACATCAATCGGCAACTCTTCAAATCCCATCAGGTATTCCTTCATCACGTCAAATGTTATATCCAAAACAAATCTAGCGAATTTGACAAAGAACCTTTGAAAACAAGAGCATACTGTCAAAAGTCTACTTTTAATCAAACCATAAACCGCGGAGGAAAGATCAATCCAGCATTCTTGCCCGACGAGTGCATCACATATAACACATCTCGACCAGAACCACCAACCCCCAAGCAACATATCAACGAGGCTTTTGTCCCCTTCATCACTGAAAGTTTCTACTAAAATGCCTGTTACTCGCTCTCAAAGAGACAAACAAAGCGAGGCACACGCTGAGTCTAGTATGAATCGAAGATTATCAAATCCTTTTGAGGTTCCACCCTTAGAAGAACCTGAAATTACTGAAGCACTTCTTCGGGAATGTCAAGAAAACCCTTCATTCCAAAAACTTGTAGAAAAGCTCATGGAAAATGACAAAGAAAAATATCTGCTCATGCTTACAAGCAAAGGCGTTAAACTTCCTGAAGATTTAGACCCAAACATCTTTAAAACTGGATCTCGACAATATGCATATCAAGAACAACAAAGAGAAGAAGAAACCCGTAACTTTGAACAACATATACCTGAGCAACACATTCCAGAACAATGCATACCAGAAATGCATATACCTAAGCTAGAAACACCAGAGCAAAATATACCATTTACCACACCTTTTCAGCTAAGAACCAATACAAGGGAAGAACTTTTCCCTCGACAAGACAATATACCTTTGGCAGCCCTTACTCAACAAATGCAAATGTTGCAACGGCAAATACAGGATATGCAACAAGGGACAACAGTGTGGTACTCTTTAAACGAAATCTGTCCTTATCCATTTGATAGAAGATTGAACATGGTGCCTTTTCCTCCAAACTCAGATGTTCCCAAATTTGATAAATATGACGGGAAGAGTGATCCCCGAGATCATGTTCAAGAATTTTGCACACTGAGCCTTGAATTTGCTCATGATGACACTTATTTGATGAGGTTATTCCCCAGAAGTTTGGGAGGGCAAACCATGGAATGGTTATCCAAAATTTCACCCCCTGTGAGATCATTTGATGAGTTGGTTAGCAAATTCATAACCCACTATTCCTATAACATCCAACATGCCATAACCATGCTAGATGTTTGCAACACCAAACAAAAGAACAACGAAACATTCATGGTGTTCCTTCAACGCTGGCGACGCATGGTATCACGATATCCTCGAGATATTCCCGAAAAGGAGAAAATGGAAATCTTCATCGATAACTTGAATGGCGAAATGAGTTACAGACTAAAACTTCAATGCATACCATCTTTCGCTAAATTGATTGAAAATGGCATTCAAGTAGAGGAAGCCTGTGTCAAAAAGGGAACGCTCAAATTTTACAAAGAAGGAACAAACTCATCAAACTACAATAACCAGAACAATACCAACCTTGACAAATCTCGATTTTGGACTCGAAACAAAAATGAAGGCAACAATGAAACACATGATCCCAAATCTAAACAACCAGTGCTCGCATTGTCTGGAAATCCTCAAACACGAAAAATCCTAAAAATGCTAATACAAATGCTAACACATATGCGCAAAACACCGATCAAGGACAACTCAACACAAAGAACACCAACGATACACAAAGCAAAAACATGAATCCAGGACCTAACAACAATTCACGCAACAACACGAACAATTTCCAAAAGCATATCTTCACACCACTGGGACAATCATTAGAATCCGCATTCAGAGAACTTTTGGCAAACAAGATTCTTTCTTTGCCTCCAATTAGCAACTATGAACCCCCAATCAAACCACCTTGGTGGAATGATTCACACTATTGTGATTTCCATCGCAACAAGGGTCATAGGACAAACGAGTGCATGAGATTGAAACACATAGTACAGGACATGATTGATCGAGGTGACTTAATGGTGGACGGTCTCAAAACAAATGGTGATCACGGAGCCTTCAAAAATCCTCTCCCAAATTACAACAAAGATGGAGCATCAACTTTGGATGATACACGCGGAGCTCGTATTAATCACATCTACAACAACACCATCAACCACATATCAGCTGAAGATCATCAAGTCAATGTCATCACCATTCGAGATCGGCATGATCATGAATCTGTCAATGTAACAACCCGAACTCAGAAATATGTTTTGAAGGGACATACTGCACCTACAACTACCACACCAAAAATCCAATATGACTTGGTTAGCCAACTATGCAAGACTCCAACTCAGATATCTATCCTGGAATTATTGAAACTATCACCAAAGCACAAAGACATATTGGAGCAAGCGCTATTGGAAACAAATGTACCTCAAAATCTGGATATAGACAGATTTCAAGCCATGGTCGCCCATATGACAAGACCTCATAACCTCACCTTCTCAGAACATGACGATGTTTCATTAATCCATCTACATAATACTCCTCTCCATATTGAAGTCATTGTTTGCAAACACCGAGTAAAAAGAGTTCTAATAGATGGAGGAGCCGGACTTAATATATGTACTTTAAAGCTTATCCATGCATTAGGCTTCTCAAAAGAATCTATTGATCCCTGCAAGAAGATTACCATAAAAGCATATGATGATGAGGAAAGGTCCTCTAAAGGAACAGTGATATTACCTATTCAAGTAGGACCATTACAAAAGGATACTATATGTCAAGTCTTAGACATAGATCTCACCTACAATATTTTGTTAGGACGACCCTGGATACATGAAATGCAAGCAGTACCTTCTACGTATCACCAGTGTGTCAAGCTTCCTTATGATGGACAAGAAATCTCCATATCAGCTGATCATAATCCATTTCAACTTTGCAATGCAATGGGGGCAGCCCAAGACAGTTTGGTTCCTCATAATAGAGAAAAGCAGCGATCCTTGACATCAGATCTACAAACAGCAAAGCCCAACTCCTTATTGGGAGACTTCAAACAGAAGATGCAAATCAAAGACCAGGGCATGGGAGAATACTCTTTGGAGCCTTTATGTTTGGCCAAATTGCCAACATCACCTAGATCGCATGGTTTGCCTACTACATCAACACATCTGGCCACTCAACCCATCACTAAATTTGATGGTACCTTCATCCAATTGGGTACTCTCGCACATGAATCAGAAGACAAGGATGTTCTTAGCTGGTTATACAAAGATAAGGAAGAAGATCATAGAGCAGCCGCTCTGGACATTGTTCTACCAACACACCTATATGGAAAAGGCTACTTAATCATGAAGCAAATGGGATATGGCGGTAAAGGACCTATTGGGAAACGCAAAGAAGGAGTCACTGAACCTATAGATCTTCCTTCACAACCTAGTAGAAACAAAGTGGGATTGGGTTCTAAACTCACGTTCCTATTGAAAAGGCCGCCACACACAACTACAAAACCTCAATGGAAGGTGAAGAAGAAGTACAAAGAAGAATCCTGGCAGGAAACACTCTTTGAATCAGCAGAAACAATCTGCAAGGCACGGGAACGTCAAGATTAGAAGTTGCATCAGGGAAAGCTTCTAAGTCATAAGAAGGCCCTATCTACAGCAGTAGCTCATATTCAAACACCAATGTCTCAAAAACAAATTGTAGCTAGGAAATCGGAAATCATCAAAGCAATTAATATTAATCATTAGCTCAATCACAATAGCAAATTGCCATGATCAATCCTAACACACTCAATAGAGACATGAAAATGAAACATTCAAAACTAAAGATTATGCAAACCAGATGTAGATCTAAATGCTTCCTTCATGTGGCTCCATTGTTCTTCTTTCTTCTCCAAATAGTTTTGTTGTGGATCTCACCTACTAGTGCATGATCATGATATGAAAGCAAATAAATAAGATATTGCTCAAGAGTACTTGAAGCGTGATTTGACAAAGTGATTAGAAATTTGATAATCTGATTAGGGATTTTGATTGAAGAAATTCATCCAATTTATAGATAAATTGGAGAAAAGACAAGATTAGCATGAAAATGATTCGAATGGAAATTCAAATCAAGAATAGCAAAATTATGACATGTGTATGACAAATTGCTATGCAAGGATTTATGACAATTTATGACAATTTATGACAAATTGCTATGTAAGGATTGACTGATTGTCAATTATGACAAATTATGACAAATTTCTATGGCATTCCCATGAAATTAGGAGAAAAATAGGAGAGAATTGAAATTAGGAATTTAGAAAAATAGAAAATTAGCAAATTGATGAAAATTAGGAAATTAAGTGAATTAATTAATAATTTTTCATTTATTAATTAATTCACAAAGAGAGGAATTATTAGCCAATTAAATGAACATTTAATTGTGACAAGAAGACTTAGGATAAATAAATAAATTATTTAACTTAGAGGGAAAATGCCAAACAAGATTAAATGAATAAATCATAAAACCTTGGAAGATGAATTAGAAATGCAAAGATGACAATTAGGTCTTGACAAAGGATAATTGATATCGATTCAATCATGATTTTGGATTGATAAATAATTTGATTGATAAATGCACCAATTGACGAGGAACAATGACTAATTGATCCAAATTGACATGATTGAAAAGGATGACGATCGATGTCAAATCGATCGTAAAACGACGAGATTGACAAGTTGATAAGAGATTGACAAGATCGACCAAAATCATGATTAAAGATTGTTATCGACAAGACCAAATTCGAAAGCGAGACAAATGAAGAATGTAGAAGAAAGACTCAATGCTCGCAAATGATAAAGACCAAGTGCGTAACATAGGAGAAATGTTAATGCGATGCAAAAACTCTAAAATGAGGCAATGCAACAATGTTAAAATACGACTCCGCAAGCATTGACCATTTTTAGGTGTCTACATTTTGCCCCTCTTTGAGACAATGCGATTTTAAGCATTGTTTCAAAGAATAGTAATGAAAATGCCCCAGACAATGACAATGACATATGCATGCCCCCTCGAGGAATTGGCCAAAAACATGCAGAGAAGAGGCCAATTGATCGATAAAAATGATAGAAAATGATAGGAGCAAACAGACTGACTAGACTGACAGAAGAAATGTTAGTAAGCAGAAATTAGACAGAGGACAGGTAGAGATGAAGAAAAAATTGCTTTCACCAATGCACAGAAGTAGGTGAGAACCTTTATTTAATGTAGCAAAGTGGATGCAGAGCATCATGTCATTGAAGGCCAGAGCTGAAATGCAACCCTTTTTGCAAAAGATAGACACATCACAGACAAACAACAATCACAACAAAAAGGAAAAGGATCATGAACCATCCTGGTCACTCTAAATCACTCAGTGACATCATCGAGCAACATAGGAACATGATTGAAGAGAAATCAGTAAATGATAAGACTCGCTAATTTCAACAAGTCAAACAAACATCTTTATCTTCATTGTCAAAAGTTGAAAGTGCTGATAGGACGATCATGCTGTCTGGTTTCAGGGAATGTGGTACCTCATCTAAGATAGGACACAGTCTGGTTTCGAGTATACCACATCCTATGTAAGACTCATGATAGTAGAGACAAGGACAAATGATATTGATGGTAACGTTCGATTGATATGACAATTTTGATCAGTTTGAATGTCTGGTTTGATGGAAAAAGTTTATCTATTTATGCGTGATTTCATTTAAAGCACAGTGTTAGATTGCGTGTCATTGGAGGGATGCTCAGTGATTTGTCTTATGCCCAAAAGGGATCATTTATTGCAAAATGCTTGTTTTTTGGATTTTAATGTTTTGAAATGTTTTTGTGTTCATTTTTTCAGGACTTTATATGACTTTTTTTTTGGATTGTTTCAAGACATTTTTCAATTTTTAGAGATTTTTTCAGGACATTATTTGATTTTTTTTTGGATTATTTCAGGACATTATTCAATTTTTAGAGATTTTTTCAGGACATTTTTTAATTTTTATGATTTTTTCAGGACATATTTGGATGCAAAAAGTTCCAGTGATTGATCATGATAAGGGAAACGCACCCAATGCGCATCGGAAAGACATTCATAGACCGGGACCAAAACATATGTACAAGAAACCAGAGTATGCAAGACAATGATGTTGACCAATAACAGGCCTGGAATAGAACATTGGGTCAAGACGAAGATAGACATGATAAACCGGCCAAGAGAAAGCATAGCTAGAGGTCATGACAGATGACGGAGCAATAATCTCATTACTCATGGCACCTGATTGCCAGGTTTTCACCATGGTACTTGCCCAAAGTGCCTGTTTGCTAGGTTTTCACTAGAGGGCGAATCATTTTTCTTTACTCTTTTGCTCTTTTCTTCACTTTTTTTGTATTTTTTTTTTTTTGCTTTTTTCATTTTTTTTTTTTTTTTGTATTTTTTTTCGGGACATTATTTGATTTTTTTGTTTTTTATTTCAGGACATTTTTCAATTTTTTTATCTTTTATTTCAGGACATTTTTCAATTTTTTTGATTTTTTGATTTTGCCCCCAGTGTCTAGCAAAGCAAGGAATATGACAGGTGAATAAATAGGCTTTCTGAAATGATGGTGGATAGAGAGAAGACAAAGGCCTTTTATCATGGAGACAATGCGGATGCAATTTTCAAGGGCTATGGCATGATGGGACAAGAGACTAAATATGACAATGTAAAGCAATGACATAGCATGAGGGACATGTCAAGAGGTTTTTGAAACCATGTTTAAATTTTGCATCCTTATGTCAGATCAAGATCAAGGGACAGAAAGAGTGTATGGATAGTGATAAGATGTGGATAGGATAAGCAAGACCAAGAATGGATAAGGAACATGGACTAAAGGTCGAGGTAGGCTAAGGGATAGTGGTAGAAAGTTGCAATAAGACAAGGAATATGGATGAAAGGTTATAATAAGAAAATGGATAAATGACCAAAAGCTATGATGGACTAAAAGCTGCAAACAAGATGCATGATGCTCATGAAGATCGTCAGCCTTGTCAAGATCAAAGGTGGAAAGAGGAAATGGACATGAGGGATGATACGACAAGGAAGGGTAATAGGACATGAAAGAGGAAACATGCCCCCAAGTGTGGTGTGCAAGAAGTTCATGGATTACGCATGACGCCTGTTTGCTAGGTTTTCATCACGGTACTTGCCCAAGGTGCCTGTTTGCCAGGTTTTCACCAGTGGACGAATTATTTTTGCTTTACTTTTTTCTTTCTTTTTTTTCTTTTTTTCACTCTTTTTTTTTTTTTGATTTTTTTTATTTTGACTTTTTCAAGAGAAGATGGACACATGATAGGGGATTGAAGAAGGACTCAAGCGTCTTTTTTTGGATAGTAGCTTTGAAAAAAATGGACCATGACCTTTAAAAACATGCTCAAAGACGTTGGTAGGATAAGGACATGGAAAATGAGATGAAACTAAGGCTAGGATTTATGCAAAGGATGGGATGAAAGGGATCGAAGGATGGAAAATATGCATTGGATAATGGATAGGGTATTGGAAGAATTGGGCTTGAGTGGATGGAAATGAAGGCAAGATCGACATTGGCACACACCTTGATGGGTGGTGGATTGATGGAGGAAAAATGGATCTCAAATTGTGAGATTTGGATGGAGGAATAGCTTGGGATTTTGGGACATAAGGGCCCACAACGGATGAAGAAGGTGATGGAGGAAAAAATTTGAGAGGGTTGGATGGAGGAATAGCAACTTTGGATGCTAAGTTGGATGTTTCTTTAGGCTTTTGTGCTTCAAGGAGCCGCTTAGGGATCCACATGGTTTTTGATTTTTCATGCTTTTGTGATTCCTTGGAGTGCATTGCTTGCACAAGGGATTTAGGAACCCATATATATATTGACTTTGCTATATTTTGCTCAATGGGCCTTTGTGGCCTGTTGGATATTTCTTTTTCTTTATAGATCAAATTTTTCTTTGTTTTGACATGTCGATTATATTGGACATGTTGATCCTTGAATACATGTGGATTTCTAGACTTATGACTTTTATACTTGGCATCCAAATTGCTTGGAAGAGGGAATGAATGTCGATGTGGATGGGAATGATATGGAGGCATGTGGGATGGATGGAAGGTTCTCCAAGATGTGTGCCTTTTCTGATGTTGCATAGGAGATGGAGGGATATAGGGACCTAGAATGGATGGAAGCGATGATGGGGAAGGTGGACATTTGGATTTTGACTTTGAAGGGATACCAACGCCCTGAGTGTGAGCTTTGTAGCCATGACCATTAGTATATTCTTTGATATGAAGGGGTTCTTTCTCATGAAGGTCTACTCCTTTGCCTTTATGAATATCTTGACTTGTAGGATACTCTTTTCTTTGGGAAGAAGACGCGAGTCCATTATGAGGTGGATATGATATGAGAGAAATAATAAGATCTTGAAGTGGATCGGATTGCACCAAAGTGGAAGAACCTATTATGCATATCGAGGGTTCATGAACATCTTGCACTGACATGTTAGAATCATGAGGGGGATTAGGATCATGTGGGGGACTAGGATTGTGTGGTGGACATGGTTCAATGATAGGCTCTTCAAGAGATGGAATGGGAGAAATAATGGGATCATCAAAAGAAATGTGATCTTGGAGTGGATATGCTGGATTAGGATGTGGAGATGGAGAAACAAGTGGATCTTGTGGAGGATCTAAAGGAATAATTTGATCTTGACAAGGAGGAAGATCATTGGAATCCTTTTTAAAGGTGCTTTGCTCTTGACTTTCAATGGGATCATCATAAAGGATGGAAAGGATATCTTGATCTTTCTCAGGAAGTGGAATGTCAATGGGATTTGAAAGGACATTTTTTTCATGACATGGAAGGGGATCGTTTGGGATTGGATGAACTGGGATATCTTGATCTTGCCCGGGGAATGGAGTGTCAATAGGACTTTGGATAGGATGCACAAGAATAGGGGAATCATCATGAGTGTCTGGGAACATGGGGTCCTGGTCAACAATTGGATGGGATGATAAGGTTTCAAGATCTTGATCTTGATCTATTTTAAGACATGTTTCTTCATGCTCTAAATTATCCTCTTGACATGAGGTTGGACTTTGGATATGCATGGAGGATTCTGACAAGGAATCAATGTTTTGGCATGAAGGAAATGCACTTTGAACATTTGTGATGGATTTTGGCAAGGAATCAATGCTTTAACATGAGGAAGAGGGACTTCGAATGGGGTCCTCTAAAACAGGTAATGGCAATAAAGTGCATGGTGGCATTGGGTCTTGTATTTCTGAAACATGACAAGGATGTGCATCATGAATTGGATTATCTTGGCAATCAATTATGGATAGCCCTTGGATAATTGCATCCTTGGGTGTATTGTTTGATAAGGACAATATGGAAGGTTCTTGGGAAACTTCTAAAGGTGTAGGGATAGATGCCACTAGAGAGTCAATTTGTTTGCGGGGGGATGAGGCATTGCTAGACATAAGTGTATTATTTTGATCTTCCTCAAAGAACTCACTTGGTAGTTTCCTTAAGAGCATTGCAATAAAGCCACCTTTCTTTCGAGGTTTTGACATGGTTGTATCTGGAATTTGAACATGTTTTTGGTTTGATGTCATGTTTTGATATTGGACTTGGTTCAATTGTTCTGACATGTTTGAAACTTGGCTTGGTGTGTGCTGCAAGTTTTGTTTTTGAATGCTTGGTTGTGATTCTTGACATTGATATGTTGATTGAACTTGTTGATATTCCACCATTGGTTGAACTATTTGTTGACATTGTATAGTTGGTTGGACATATTGTTGAAATTGGACCATTGGTTGCACTGGTTGTATATGTTGAACAATTGGTTGAACCATTGGTTGTATTGGTTGAAAATCTGATTGATAGTAAACACCTTCTTGTTCTTGTTGTGGAGGCACATAATGTTGAAATTGATGTTGTCTCTTTTCTTGAAATTGTTTCATCATCTCTATTTGGGAGAGGAGAGCTGGTATGTCTGATCATTCAAGAAGAGATCTTACATCAATTGGCTCAATCTTTGGATTTTGACCTGGAAATTTTCAAAACACTTTGGACATTTGTGATCTATTCTTCTCAATGTTTTTCACTCTTTGTTCCAATATCTCTTCTTCTTGAGCTAGTTTCTCCTCTAGTTTTTGTATTTGGACATTTACATCATCATGATAAGTTTGATCGATATTGCCTTGTTGTTGGGTTGGATATAATTGTGATTGCCTTGTCAGTTGATATGTCAAACTTTGTTGCATCATTGGTGCTTGGAACCTTGTTTCAATAGACATGTCACTATGCAAATGCAATATTTTTGGAATTTTTCAAGGATAATATATGATATGCAACTAAATGCAAACTAAATAGGTGAAAATGCAATCTATGGCAAGAATGCAACCTATGTTTTTGGTTGTTTTTTCAAGATTTTAACAAACTCATGAATGCAATTCTAAGAAATGAGACCCTTAGGAAATTGAAATGATGTCTAGACCTCAAAGGACAAAAGGACCAAGTGACAGAGGACAAAATGACAATGTCTCCCCTATATGCCTGGATACTAAGCTAGGTTTGACCAAATGACAATAATGACATAAAAAGTAAAGGTTTGATAAGGTCTAGACTTCTTAACAATGACTTAGGGTTTATCAAAGATTTGGATTACTCAAGTATGACAAAAACTAGTTTTGACACTATATGCAAAGGGACAATTACTATGCAAATTACCCTAATATGATATGATAATGACCTAAGCTTAATGAAGAGACCTAGGGTATGCAAATGTGACCTAATGTTATGAGGACAAGGATGCAAATACAAATGTATGACAATGTCAACCTAAGACAAAACCTAAGGTTGAATTATGAAATGGTATTACTCTAATGCAAGAGGACACATGAAAATGGATGACCCTTATTGATATGCGAAAGGAGTATGACTTAGTTGAAAACCTAACCTTGGTACTTGACAATGACTTTGCAAAATGAAAACCTAGGATGAACCTAAATCTAAGTGACATGAATGTTGAGACAAGACTTTGAAAAATGTTTGACAACCATGTTTGAAGGTGTTTAAAACTTTGTTGGATGAAATGTTCTTGTGTTTAACCTTGTTTTGAATCAATTTGCCTTTTTGTTGAAATGAGATACAATTCAACTTTTGACAAGTAAAGAAGACAAGATATTTTAACATAGACTCAAAACAATCATGCTCATTCACACATTTCTTATGGATGGCAAGGACAGTAGGTACTTGGGAGGTAGACTTGTTATGAGATTCAAGGAGAATACATAGATGCTTGACCCCACGGGCTCCCCTCCATGGCACTCACTTCTCAGGGTAGCCAAGCATCAGTCCCCATGGAAATCTCCCCATGGCGAACTTAGTATCTCTTCCAAGTATCCGAACTTGTCCTTCTCAAGCAACTAGAAGGATTTTTGGCCTCTAAATACAAGGTGTTTAATAAGGATTTCTGTTAAGCATTACTCCTTGATGTCACGCAAGCATGATTGAGACATTAAGCCCATTAAGATACCAAACAAATGTAGTCACGCAAGCATGATTTAGACCGTGAGGCCCTACTTAGATGTTGATATGAGAAAGAGTTCAAGGGTCATCACTTCCCAAGTAACTGCAATTCCCACGTAACCCTTCCTTCAAAGCTTTCGCTCATCGGGTATTTTTTTATAGTGAGTTAGAATACCAAGGTATTCTAGCCATACTCACTTTGGGTCGTTCCCTTCTCACGATTATCACTTGCTTGCAAAAGCAAATGGTTGGGAAGGCAGGCCCTCTAAGGGTGACACACAATCAAAACAATGAGCATGGTATCGAAGATCTGGATTTCTGATCACCCTAAGAAGGATGAGAGCATACTCTCCTACTCCAATGTCACACTCAACAATCAAAGCAAAAACATGTTCATTCCAACCTATTTAGAAATCATACTAGGTGCCTAAAACATTAATGGCAAACACCAAGTTTAGTTGTTTCTCCAAGGCAACCTGCAAAACCCAAGTTAGAAGTTTGAGGTGTTTATTCTTTGACTATCGATTCTGCATAAAACATGTTAGTAGTTTCATTTGTTGTCTTTGCCCTGCGTATGCCAAGATGCTGCACAGATAATTAGTACCAAAAACCAAAAAACAGAAAACAAAATGCAAAAACAAACAATTTTCAAGTAAAACACTACATTTTTACCTCTGTTTCTGGACTTTACACAGGCGCAGAACCCATGACACAGGCACAGAACTCATAACACAAGCACAGAATGTCTCTAACACAAGCGTAGAATGCTTAACATAGGCGCAAGTTGTCTTACACAGGCGCAGAAGTCCCCAAAAAACCCTGCACTGCCCTGTTTTTGGGTTTTTTGACCTGCAAATCAACTCAAAAGCACTCAAAAACACAGTAAAGGGGTTAGATGGTTAGTGTTCACGTCGGGTTCACCAATTAATGTAGCTAGGAAATCGGAAATCATCAAAGCAATTAATATTAATCATTAGCTCAATCACAAAAGCTCATTGCAATGATCTATCCTAAACACACTCAATAGAGACATGAAAATTGAAACATTCAAAAAGATTATGCAAACCAGATGTAGATCTAAATGCTTCCTTCATGCGGCTCCATTGTTCTTCTTTCTTCTCCAAATAGTTTTGTTGTGGATCTCACCTACTAGTGCATGATCATGATATGAAAGCAAGTAAATAAGATATTGCTCAAGAGTACTCGAAGCGTGATTTGACAAAGTGATTAGAAATTTGATAATCTGATTAGGGATTTTGATTGAAGAAATTCATCCAATTTATAGATAAATTGGAGAAAAGACAAGATTAGCATGAAAATGATTCAAATGGAAATTCAAATCAAGAATAGCAAAATTATGACATGTGTATGACAAATTGCTATGCAAGGATTTATGACAATTTATGACAATTTATGACAAATTGCTATGCAAGGATTGATTGATTGTCAATTATGACAAATTATGACAAATTTCTATGTCATTCCCATGAAATTAGGAGAAAAATAGGAGAGAATTGAAATTAGGAATTTAGAAAAATAGAAAATTAGCAAATTGATGAAAATTAGGAAATTAAGTGAATTAATTAATAATTTTTCATTTATTAATTAATTCACAAAGAGAGGAATTATTAGCCAATTAAATGAACATTTAATTGTGACAAGAAGACTTAGGATAAATAAATAAATTATTTAACCTAGAGGGAAAATGCCAAACAAGATTAAATGAATAAATCATAAAACCTTGGAAGATGAATTAGAAATGCAAAGACGACAATTAGGTCTTGACAAAGGATAATTGATATCGATTCAATCATGATTTTGGATTGATAAATGATTTGATTGATAAATGCGCCAATTGACAAGGAACAATGACTAATTGATCCAAATTGACATGATTGAAAAGGATGACGATCGATGTCAAATCGATCGTAAAACGACGAGATTGACAAGTTGATAAGAGATTGACAAGATCGACCAAAATCATGATTAAAGATTGTTATCGACAAGACCAAATTCGAAAGTGAGACAAATGAAGAATGTAGAAGAAAGACTCGATGCTCGCAAATGATAAAGACCAAGTGCGTAACATAGGAGAAATGTTAATGCGATGCAAAAACTCTAAAATGAGGCAAATCGCCAATGTTAAAATACGACTCCACAAGCGTTGACCATTTTTAGGTGTCTACACAAATCATGTCCTCTCCAGATACCATTATTCCTCCTTGAGGAAGCACAGTCTATGAACAAATCCAGAAAGTAGAAGATGGATCTGATACAGAATCAACAAAAACCATCAAAATGGTATCCATCATCAAAGATTTGTTTTCACCATACAACATACCTGTTTGCAGCACAGATAGAATCTAGGATGATGCCTATGAAACAGATTCCAATGAATATGAATGGGGTACCTGCTCCAATGCTACTACAAATGTCCTGGATGATACTGATTCTATATCCCTTTCTCAAGAAGAACATAATGCAGAAGATAGACCTCTTGAATTTGGACCACAAAATATCTATGACGCCAAGGAAAGCAAACAGAAACATTATGCACAAGTCTATGCAGAAGATAATACCATCGAAGACCTCGACGAAATCCTGGACTTCTTTAAAACCAAGAACAATCATGATGAAAACTCTGTCCTAACACTCACAGTAGTCGAACTTGATCCCCCCAATGATTCCTTACCGCTTGTCTTTCCTGACCTCATCAACTGGGATGAACCTGAAACACATGATATACCAATTTTCCCAGATGATGAATCTATTATCCATTACCTATGTACCGTAAATCAGGAAACAGGCTCTACTAGTGAACAAAGTAACGATATCTACAAACCAGGGAGTGCCAAGTCTCTCAGTCACAAAAATGAACCAAATAAAAGATCTGATGCTGAAAACCAGTCAATGCAACTCTAGATCACAAAAAAGTAAAAATAAAGGATGCATCTGAGGGTGAAAACCTTTTTAAGGCACCTAACGATGGGAGACTTGACACTCTTCCTGAGCACTTTCATGAGCGATCACCCATATTGATTGAACCCACTCAATCAATCAACATTGGTACCACAGAAGCAGCCAGAAACATACACCTTGCAGAATCCCTGACAGAGGAAGAAAAATCGGCATTCATCATCTTCTTTAAAGGACAGCAAATTAACTTTGCTTGGTCATATGCTGATATGCTTGGAGTGGATCCACACTTAATCATGCATCACTTGTCCATCTCTTCAGGAGTTAAACCAGTCAAGCAAAAGCTACGAAAGATGAATGCACAGGTGGCACTCATGGTCAAAACTGAACTGAAGAAACTATTAGACGTTGGATTCATCCGACCCATTGACTATGTGAAATGGATTTCTAACATCATTCCAGTATCAAAACCAAATGGTAGTATCAGAATATGCACTGACTTCAGAGACGTCAACAAAGCTTGTCCAAAAGATGACTTTCCTATGCCCAGTATCGACATCATTGTAGATCTCACAGCGGGCCATGCAATGCTCTCACTAATGGACGGTTTCTCAGGCTATAATCAAATCAAAATAGCTCCTGAAGATTAAGATAAAATAGCATTCACCTGTCCTTGGGGAATGTACTATTGGAATGTTATGCCTTTTGGCTTAAAGAATGCAGGGGCCACTTATCAAAGAGCAATGACAACAATCTTCCATGACATGATGCACACATTTATGGAAGACTATGTAGATGATTTACTAGCTAAATCCTTCACCAGAGCCAAACATCTCAGCATCCTAACAAAGATCTTTGATCGATTGGAAAAATTCCAGGTCAGGCTCAACCCTAAGAAGTGTGTCTTCGGGGTTACATCAGACAAGTTACTAGGCTACATAGTCTCAGCTAAAGGTATTGAAGTAGATCTAGCAAAGGTACAAGGCATTATGGACATGCCACCACCAAAGAATATCAGTCAACTCAGATCTCTACAAGGATGACTTCAATCAATCAGGCAATTCATCGCTCAGCTAGCAGATAAAAGTCTACCATTTAACCATTTACTACACAAAAATGTACCATTCAAATGGGAGAGTGCCGAATCTTTTTACCAAATCAAACAGTACCTGATGAATCCACCAGTTCTGGTACCACCAGTCACAGGAAAGCCTCTTATCTTATATATCTCAACAACAGATATATCGCTGGGGGCACTATTGGCACAAGAAGATCAACAAGGAAAGGAACGAGCCATATATTATATCAGTAGGATATTGAATGGCTATGAACTCAACTATACATTCATTGAAAAGACCTGCCTAACAGTGGTCTTCGCATCTCAGAAGTTCTGACATTATATGCTAGCACACACCATTAAGCTAGTCGCAAAAATTGATCCTCTCAAATATCTACTCAGCAAGGCCACTCTTATAGGCCGATTGGCTAAATGGGTCATGATTCTCAGTGAATTTGACATCCAATACATAGAAAGACGAGCCATCAAGGGACAAGCAATTGCAGATCAGTTGGCTGAAGCACCACTACTAGGCAAACACATCATGGAGATCGAATTTCCAGACAGGGACGTTCTTGCTCTTTCTACTAAACAATGGACCCTATACTTTGACGGATCCTATACACAACATGGTTCAGGTGTTGGCATTCTGTTCATCACTCCTGAAGGACACACTATACCAAGATCATATAGGCTTATGTTTCCATGCACAAATAATGTGGCTGAATATGAGGCACTGGTCATAGGCATCAAAATGGTCATAGAATGGAAAATCACAGAGTTAAAAGTCTATGGAGACTCACAACTAGTCGTCCATCAAATCAACAATGACTATCAGACAAAGGATGACAAGTTACTACCCTACAAGCGAATGGTGGATGATTTCAAATAGTATTTTGTGCACATCACCTTTGAGCAAATACCAAGATTGAACAACAAAGAAGCCAATGCAATGGCTACTATTGCTTCACTACTACAAATTCCAGAGCACCAGAGTCGTTACGAGTTCCTGGTAGAGCAACTGTTCTCCCCCGCCTATGACCACTCTGAATCCCAGGTTATTTATGCCTTGAATAGTTCAGATTCTCCGTTATATGGACCAATATACGACTATCTCAAACACAATATCTTACCAATTGACCAATCCCGTAACCAAAAACATAACTTTATCCGACAAGCTGCCCATTACACCTTTACCGCTGATACTTTGTATCATCGAGGTCTCGATGGTACTCTTCTTTGTTGCCTTGATCGTAATGATTCTGATTCTGCTTTACATGAACTTCACGAAGGTATTTGTGGCACACATTCAAGTGGCACTACTCTTGCTAAAAAGCTTCTACGGATGGGATACTACTAGCCTACAATGGAGAAAGACTCATATAACTTCGCTAAGAAATGTCCTAAATGCCAGATCCATGGTAATCTGATACATGCACCAGCACAGGAACTGCAGCCATTTACAACATCCTGGCCCTTTTGTCAGTGGGGACTAGACTTGGTTGGCAAAATTCATCCTTCATCTTCAAATGGACACAAGTTCATTATAACAGCAACAGAATACTTTACCAAATGGATAGAAGCAGTTCCCATGACCACAGTGACTGGGAAACAAATTGCCTCTTTTATCCTCAATTAACTGATCTGCAGATATGGTATTCCAAGTTCAATCATCACAGATAATGGATGGCCTTTCAAGAATCAAGTTGTCCAAGAACTATGTGAAAAATTCAAAATCCAACATAGGTTCTCTACACCATACTACCTGCAGGGAAATGGTCAAGCGGAAGCATCTAACAAGACAATACTGAAAATCCTCAAGAAAACAGTGAATGATGCAGGCAAAGATTGGCACATACAACTCAATCCAACACTTTGGGCATACAGGACCAGCATCCGCACACCTACAGGAGCAACACCATACTCATTGGTATATGGATCAGAAGCCATTTTACCCCTGGAGGTAGAAATCCCATCTCTCAGAGTCTCTTTGAAAGGATTAATCCCAGATGAAGAGTATCGAGTTAACCGACTGCAAGAACTTGAACTATTAGATGAAAGATGTCAGCATGCTTATAATCATCTCAAAGCATATCAACAATGCATGTGCAGAAGCTACAATCACAAGGTCATTCCTCGTAACTTCAAGGTTGGTGACCTAGTCCTCAAAGAAAATCCAAGAAATCAGCAAGATAGAGAAAAGAAAGGGAAATTTGAACCTAACTAGTTGGGTCCCTATGTTATCATATCAGTCTATGGATCAGGTGCCTATTAGCTAACAAATTCTGAAGGAGATGTGCTCGACGAACCAACTAACAGCATCCATCTAAAGAGGTACTACACTTAAGTGACCTAGTGCACGGAAAAAGCCAAAAAAAACAAAAAAAAAAAAATCAAAAAAATCCAAAAAAAGCAAAAACATAAAGTACAAATAAAAACAAATGGTGAAAACCTAGTAAACAGGCGCTCTTGTGAAAGAATGGCTCCTCCATCTATATCAATACCATTTTATCCATACAAACACTATCGGCCATCGCCCAACACTTAGCAAATATCCATTCAGGACATACTTAGCATAGTCACTATCCTGATTTGTCTATATATATCCTCTTACTACTAATCCACCATGGCTTGGAAATCACTGTACATATTCACATCAAGAGGCACACTCAGCTAGGAGCATTCCAATCATCTAAAATTGATAAACATTCAAGACATCAAGGCTATTTGCAAAACTCAACAGCATGACATCCAACAACCAAAACTACACTTCATCGCAAACACAAAACAAAACATTTCACAGGAATACCAAGGATGGATGATTTTCTGAAGTATTAAATGTTGCATTCTTGCATAAAGATCTTGACTATTTTTGCATTTTGAACTTTTTAAATTATTGGATTTTTTTCCTTTTTCTGACTAAAATGCTTCAAAGCTAGAGATCAAGGGGAACTTCCAATATTTTCTTAGTCTTCTGTCTGGGAGGCGATCACTTGTACTATGTGGATACATGCCTCGAGACGTGATACATCGAATATCACTGAAGGCCTGATTCCACTTCACGCATACAAATGATCTAATCTTGTCTATTTATGCAATACGCACTCAGGTCGTCCTGGTTCAATTATACCTTGACGCTTGTGCTATCTTGCAAAATCAAACATCATGTAAATTTTTCTCAGGTCATTATGGTTTAATTGTACCATTATGCTTGTATAAATTTTCAACATATCCTAAACAAATCAATGCTCAATGATGATATCTACAAAGAAAGCAAATGAATGGCTATATCGGATGGCAAATACAGAATGAGGATGCTACCAAAAACATAGTTGCATATCACTTTACAATTAAATGCATATCATTTTACAATTAGCTGCATATCACTTTACAATTAAATGCATATCATTTTACATTAATTGCATATCATTTAACCATAGTTGCATATCAAATCATACATCTCATTTTCAAGATACATCTCACAGCATATAAAAACATACATCCTACATCATACATTATGTCATATATTTAAGCATTGCATCATCATAAAGAAATAACCCCAAATAAATGCATCCATATAAACACATCACATGATCAACAAAAATGGTGCCGTACATATATATATCTCAAAAATGATCCAAATGTACAAAATGTGTCAAGCACTGTGTCCAGTATAAAGAATACAATGCTCAAAAATACAACAGAGACCATGTCTCTCAAGTATGACTATCCCCTGATGGAGATGGTCTCGCTCCAGATGCACCCGCCCCTGGATCCCTAGGAGGGTCCTGTCTCGGTGGCCCCGTAACACCTCGGCTTTCAGACCGTGACCCAGTAGCTCGAGATCGACTAGATCTCAACTGTGCAAAGCTCTGTACTCATCGGTCCCTGGGTACTGCAGCCTCATAGTGCCACCAATAATACTCTGCCTCCTGGGCTCTCAACGCCAGCTCTCTCAGGGTGTCTCTCATCGGACCACCCACCGCTACTCTCTGCATACTCGACACCACCTCCTCCGCTCATCCCCGTCGCTCTATCTCGGTATCTCGCTCAGTGGTCAACTGAGAAATCTGTCGCTGATAGGTCAAAATCTGTGCCTGCAGCTGCTGTACAGTAATCTGTAGGGTCTGCATCTGAGCATCCTCCATATGACCTGGGACCCGAACCCGTAGCAGTATCTATGCTGGAGGAACCCCTCCCACTCGGCCTGTCCTTAATGCTGGAGGTGGGAGTACATCCATCCTCCTCCTCTGCATTGGTCGCCTAGCCTCCTCTGTACCACCCACTACAGCTAGCACCTCCCCCACTCTCCCCTCTCCACCGGCTCCAATAGCCAATCCACCTCTCCCCCTGTCTATCACCGCCTATCTCACCGCTCTATCCACACGTCTATCCCCTCTCCTCCCTCTATCTCCCCGCCTCCCTCTGGCTCCTCTCCCTCGTCCTCCTCCTCCATCATCCCCATCATCTCCGTCATCTCCCCCGTCTCCCTCCTCCTCATCCGAATCAAAAGCTGGCCTCATCTCATCAAAATCAGATATCCTGGCCACCGCTCATGCAGCAAACAATCGAGCAAACTCATCCGTCATGCCCGCATCCTGAATCTCAGAGGCATAATCCCATATCTGCCCTACTAACCCCACAAACTCCTCCACCGCCATAGCACTATCAATGGTCGGCCCCCAATCCGCCACATCCTACCACCGCTGTGCATATAGGCACTCTCCCTGTGGCATACCCTGCTAGCGCCCAAACTACCTCAAAACTCGGGTAACCACAAACCTCTCAATAACGAACAGGGTCCTCCTGATCAAGTACCTGGTCATGAATACAAAGGGCATCTCCAGCCCATCCTCGGCCCACACCTCACATCTTGTGTATGGTCGCCAAGTGACCATATCTATATCATCCAGTACTCTCCTCCAATGCTCTAGTTCGCCTAGCTTATGTTGGACAAGTAGCCCCCTGTATCCGTAGGCATATGCATATCCCACGGGCCTGTCCCTGTCAGCTAGTGGCCTTGCTTCTGGAATATGCTCCCAGCACCATACCTGTAATAAGGTCACGCCAGCTGACAAACTGCCGTAACCGAGGTATACTACCTCATGCAGGCCCTTGTATAAATGGGCCAACATAGCTGACCCCCATGAAAACCTCTGGCCCTGAGTGACCATCTCCTCCAAAACCAGCCCCCATCCCACCGAGAATCCCTTTGACCTGCGATCAGGACAAAGGAATCCACCAATGAACCCTGCTAGTACGGATGGCAGCGGTGCATAATCTAGGTCCAAAAACTCCTACCATGGGATCTCATAGCTGCAGACTGTATCATCCTGGAAAATATGGCGCAGTGCCTCTGTCCCACCCTGCTCTGACTGCTCGTAGGGTAGTAGTGCACCTACTACAGGAATGCGCAGGATCCTGTAACAGTCCTCTGGTGTGACTATCATCTCTCTAGTGGCAAAATGGAAGGTGTTGGTTTTGCTATGCCACCTCTCTGCCAAAGCTGTCAATAGCCCCCGGTTCACAGTGAACCGAGGCATATCTAAGAGGGAAGTCAACCCACATCTCTCAATAATATCGAGATCAGCCTGCGACAACCGCGGTATCAATGTCCACAGCCTCGGAAATCTCTCCCGTGACTAGACCACACCCAATCGCTCCTGTCAAACAAGCCAAACAAATCCAATATCAGTTTCCACATCAAAACACAGATATCAAAATCAAACTCACATCAACAACATGACACAATTTGCTCATCTACATCAAGTTCAAAATCCTATCATTTCATATCAACTTGTAAAACAACTCAAGTTATCAAAAACCATATCAAAACTTGTAACACAACTCAAGTCTCCAAAATCACATAAACTTGTAAAACAACTCAAGTTTCCCACCCATATTAGCTTGTAAAACAACTCAAGTTTCCAACCCATATAAGCTTGTAACACAAATCAGGCTTCACACATTGAACTTGAAACAGAACACGCAAATAAATCATATTTTGATCAACACAACACATTGATATCTATACATAACTTGGAATATCGCAAATCAAAACAAGTTATATCAACACTCATATTGGACAAATCCATAAAATCATGACAGCACGACACAAAATTTTTACAAATCGGCTCATCTCGCAAAAATTTTCCAGATGCGCTAAAACAGACTCCCGCTACGCTAAAACTCCCCCACGTGCTAGGTTGTTTTTCCTATGCACCAATCTATTTACCCTATGTGCTAGATTGACTCTACGCGCTAAATCTTCCCCCCATGCGCCACCTAACCTACCCTATGCGCTAGACTGACTCTACGCGCTAATCTACACCTCCTAGATGCTACCCGTTTGACCCTATGCGCTAGTTTAACCCTATGCGCTAAACCCCCTTACCTATGCGAACCCCTGCGACCCCTATGCACTAGGTCTACCCTACACGCTAACCTGTTGACCTGATGCGCTACCCAACAATTGCCATGCGCTATTCTACCTATATGCGCTAACCTATTTCTTTGATGTGCTATCCTATCTATTTCGGACGCGACCCCTAATATTCGACTTGATGCGTTACTCTAAACTTCGTATGCGCTAATCTATGCCCTAGACGTGCTAAACCATTAAACCCGAACTTTGAAAATCAAAAAATGACTAAAAATGACCAAATAAAAAATCAAAGAGGGTCAAAAATGTTGACTTACTGGTGGTCCATGCGTTGCAGGTCTCCGGTACCTCCGAACGCGCTCGAAATGGTGTCTATGATACGGAATAGGCATTTTCTCTGTAGACCAACTTCTCTTTCTCCAAAGTCAACAAAGCACAAATGAATCTAATTCAAGCCCTTTTCCCCTTTTATAGGAGGAAAATGAAATTAGGGTTAGCCGAATGGACCTATAATATGGTCGCGGTCTCCCCTATACCATAACATTTGTAACTTATCGGGAGATGAATCAATTTCCCCACATTTCACGTGCACAAAATCATACACATCATACGCAACTCATCAAATTAAATCAAAAAAATTTCAAAATATTGATTCATCTCCCGAGGGGGCATCACCATCAAATATCGAATCTGGGGCATCACACATCAAATCAAATCTGGGGCACGACTGGCAAATCAAAAGAGCCACACAAAAATTGCATTTGATCATAAATCATGATAAAGCATCATTTTCTTTGAAATAACATGTGCACACACGTCACTTCAAAGAGGGGCAAAATGTAGACGTATAAAAATGACCATATTCCTAAATGAATATTTTATGTTCATTTGTCTATTTGATTAAATCCAATTTAATTAAATTATCCACATTATTCTATTTTATTGAGTAAATTACTCAATTTATTTAAATAAAATTCACTATACCCATTTAATGAATAAATCATTTTATTCAATTAAATCCCCCCTATCCACTTTTAATTAAATTCAAATTTAATTAAATAGTTATCCTAAATTGAATAAATCTAATTTATTTAATTGCAACCAAATTGAATTAAATTACTTTATTTCAATTAAATCCTATTATCCCTCCATCCACTTGCAAAATCCTAAACCTTTTTCTAATCCCTTCTAGACTCTTCTAATCGCTTCTAATTAACCTAACCCATCTTCTAAACTTTGTCACATCCCTAAGCAAGGGGAGGTCACTTCTCAAACCCTCAAAGTCTTTGATAACCATTAAAGGCTTTCAACCTTCAACCACTTAATTCCTCAAAGTCTTTGATAACCATTAAAGGCTTTCAACCTTCAACCACTTAATCCCCCAAAGTCTCCAATAACCATTAATGGTTAACTCAAACCCTCCTACATGGTTAAAGAATTTGTTTTGACTCAACCTTTACCCAACCCAAAGGTCTCATCGAGTCTTTAATGCTTTGACCATGATTATCTCTTAATCATTTGCATAAAGGTTTATCCTTGGATTAACTCTTAATCCAGTGGGTAATCCTAATTTAAGCTTGACCCTTACCCTCTAGATAACCATAAGGTCTCCTCAGGCATTTAATGTCTCCAACCCCTTCTCTCAACCCAACCCTATGTTGACACTTGTCACCATTTCATTGGTGCAAATTACAAACATGGATCCCCAACTTTCAAACTCAACCCTTGATTAAACCATTCAATCTTGACCATCCATTGCCCTATTCTTGCTATAAATAGAGCTCTCATTCCTCCATAACAATCATCCTTCAAATTTGTTGTATCACACTTATGCTCAAATACATTCAAGCTTTCACATATCATTTTTATGCTCATCATTTTAGCCTCTCTTTAACTAGGAATTAGTCTAAATATGCATGTTTAGAATACTTTCTTTATCATTTAGCTCAATCATAGACTAATATAGTATGCTAGGATAGTTTGTTTACTAACCTTGTCATCTTATAGTTAGTTTATTGCATTTCTAGAATCATGCATAGCTTAGGATGCATTTCATTCTAAAATCTATCAAAGCATCCCTCGTTCTTACATTTGCCATCCCTAAACCATTTTGCTCAGTGATCTGAGAGCAAAAACATTGGTTTGAGGGACATTGTGAGATAGAGAACCATGGGACCCACCTTGGGAAGCTGAGTAATACTTTGTTACTCCATAGCTTGCACCAAGAAGTCCTGTGTGTGTGTGTGGACAAGTCATTTAGCAATATTTTCACATATTGAGCTTTATCAGCCCACTTTTCCCGCATACACCTATAAGTAATGCTCTTATCATAACTACTTAAGGCCTAAACATTAAATCTTTTTTCACAAAATATAATCATACATACACTTATTTTATTATTTCTAAGAGCATTCAAATAAAAAGCACTTCTGTTAGCATAATTGCAGAAATACCATTTGTCATCTCTGCAAATTGCTTATCCCCACAATTTAAATTCACTTAAAAGAAACCTCTTTTGTGCTTGAGAGTGTAAGGTACACCCACCTGGGTTTAGTGAAGCCTAAAGTGCAGAGGAATTTGGTCTTCGACCATTCCTGTTCATTAGCCAGGGCTGATTGGATTAACTAAGGATTAGGCAAGTCTTTGGTTTCCCAATCTGTGGTTTTGAGCACCAACATGTTGCTTAACATGTGGGCCTATCCTTTCAAAATCTTTCCAGCACTCTTCCTTTGCATGCAACGTATCAAACTATTCCCCTATGTGGCTGAAAAAGTGATTCTTCTCAGTATTACTCTTGTTTGGAACCACCACCATAGCTTCATCTAGAGTTTATCAGATTGAAATAAATCTTTAGGGCTTCTTCCTCTTCCTGTGAACAGTCCATGTGAGTGAATGAACTCACAATTAACTCTAATCTTTTGATGATAGTTCAATGTTCACCCATAGGCTTTCTTCGTCAAAGGAGGAATATAAAACTTTTACAACTTTTTTTTAATTTAATAAAAAACATTTAATTTAATATTTTACCTATTTCAACATTTGAAACTCTTCAAATATTAACCATGAAGACCTAGAACATTGTGTGGGGCTATTTTTGTCTTGAGGCAAAAAATAGGTAACAATTTTATTGTCTAATATAATGTTTTTCCTTTCCACTCTCTTATGGAAGGTTATTTTTGGATTTGCATGTGACCATAGTTGTTTTAGTCTATTATGTTATTCCTACATGGTATAGGGCTCTTACATGATCTAATATTTTATTTTTAATGGTGTAACATCCCAAGGATAACTGCTTATTGATACACTATAAAAAACAAATGTCTTAAGAGTTTACTATACTAAGTTTGTACAAGGATTATTGGGGAGGTCCTCAATATACCCAAAGATATGTGAGGCCTAAATCCATGAAATTAATATGTATACCTTATGACTTGGTGTAAGAGGGTACTAAACTATTCACTATCACTTTGCAAGCAATAAAATTTCTTGCAAATTATTGGTTGAAAAAAAATTAAATTGGAAAGGTTTACAAAATGTGGGTTCCAACCATAGTGTGTGAGATTAAATCTCTCCTCACAAAGGGGGGGGGGAGGGGGTTGCCTTCTTATTGCCTTTCCACTAAGGAACTAGTATCTATTCTAAAATCAACTACTCTATTATATCCAAGGGCGATACAATCATTCAATTCTCTCTTTCAGAATGAATGTTCCCTTATTCTCTTCTTTCATAGTAAGGGGTTAACTTCTTTCAATTCTTGGAACTTTTAAGACACTAGTATGAGCAATAATAACTGATAAAGAGTTAGGTTGAACAAAAGAACAACTCAACATGTACCAATGCAATTAATACAATTAATAAACTTGTGTAGCACAAAGACTTCCACAATTTCTTGTCTAAATTTAGCAACAAAGATAACAATGTATTGAAGCACAAAAAACTTTCAAATATAATATTACCTAGAACATATGAGAGCAAAAATTTGAAGCTCAAAGACTTATCAGAATTTTCTCTCTCCTAACTCTAATTTTTAACTTCTAAACTTGATATCAATTGTAGCTCAAAGACTCTCAGATATCAAATTCAAATTCCTTTTAAAACTCACAACAATAACAATATACTTCAAATAAATCCAAGGTCATATAATTTCATTGACATAAGAACACTGCACTCATATGAAAATAATGCTTCAACATAAAGGTTGAAGGCAAAAGTGCTCCTTTATTTACTTGAAAAATGCTTCACAAAAAAAACTCAAAGTCTCAAAATGCTACACAATTCAATAGAGTTTTGAAGCAATGCTAAAAGATTCTCCATTACAATGAGCACCCTCATATATATAGGGAAGGGGCTATGAGAAAAATAGGAAGAGTTTAAACTAACTATGACTAATTCAAAAGTAGAGTTTTTAGGACTTGTGCAACTCTGCATGCAAAAATTTATATACAAAAAGACACCTGAATTGTCAATTGCCAACTACAAAAATGTACCTACAACTAAAAAGCATAGAATTGACTTGGTGACATCAGACACTTCATTTAGATCTTGTTTTAGAAACTCTTTAGTTTTTTGCAAAGCAATGTTCATCTAGGAATCATCAGGACCTTGGGTGTGACTAGTGATGACCTTGACCCAAGTAATAGAATCTCTCAAACCAATGTAACATTTCTTGTGTTTCTTCAGGAGAGATCCTAAATTATTCAAAATGACTTGAAGGTCTGCTAGTTTGTCAATCAAGGATATGAAAAAATCCTCCTTATGAATTTTTGCACTAACTAGCAAACTGAATTCCTTAATGATTGCACCCACATGAATGTTAGCAATTGACACTCAATTGGTTGGTTTCAATATGTTGTCATTAATGAAAACATGGCAACATGTTTTGGCTTCATATTTGGATTAGTTGTGTGCCGGAAGACACTTCACCGACACCGACACCAATAGGTTGGAAGGAATTCTTTGGGTACCAGCAATGCAAGCCGACATGGTTCACGTCCAGGTTATCAGTATTGGAGGCCAACATCATTTGGGAGATCTGGCATCGGCAATTGTTTTTCATATTCATGTGTTTATGTTATTGAGCCGACATATTCATATTGTAATGATCTTTGTAAGCTGACATAAGGCATGATGGATTGTAAAGGGGTATATAGGTCAGTTGAGTAGATCATTTTGTAGAATATATGTATAGGAAAGGATATGGATATGTAAGGTTATGGAATGTAATGCGAAATATATGAGAGAGATCATGTATGTGAGGAAATTTATGTAAGAGGGTATTCCAGTAAGGGTTTAGGGTTTTAGACTGGAACAAATAGAGCTTAACCAAAATTGTATTCAGGCATAGAAGATGCTATCATTGCAGTTCAATCATTTCTCTGGATTATAGTCTGGATTTGTATGTAGTCAATGAGGCTCTTTTTGTGATTGAGAAGTGTGCTCTAGGCTATAAGCCTTCCTGCTTCTCCCTCTTCTTCCTGTTGAACTCGGTTTCAACCTCTTGCTTCTTCTACTTAGCAGTACCAAAGGTTTTTATAGTTTCATCTATAGGTGCATCAATTATCATTTGTGCATAAGCATTTAGGATCTGTGCATCAACTTCATAACCCATTTCCTCAATCCAAATCATTCGGTGCTTTACAGCTTCCATCAAAGTTTCATCTTTCTTGACCATGAGTATATCTCAGTTGAGTACTTCTCAACAATGTGCTTTGGAACCCTCTCCCTAGAATTCATAGCCTTTTGAAATTCTTTAAAGTAACCCCACACTTTGTCATCTCTCTAACTACCCAATGTAGCAATTGATTGTTTTAGTTGCCTCCATATCGGGATATCGAATGCCCATTTTCTCTTCCCAAAACTGGGAGTCTCATTGATGAAAAACAACATTAAACAAAAAATTAGGTTTCCATACCGAAATGTTCATTTCTTCTCTCCTTTGATCTTTCCAAGGTTAATCAACAATTCATCCAACATCCAACCACATAGATCTAACTTCTCATTTCCCTCATCATTTTATGAGCTGCATAAATGCAGGAGCTAGAAACAGAATTCAGTCGGTTTGATTGAGTTACCTTGTAACCAATGATCATGCTTCTGAATCTGATATCTATGTTGGTGATAGTACTAATCCTCATTGATTGCTTGTCTGGTGTTGCACCGGTGATCTTGTTGACCCGATCATTAAAAACCTTCTTCTCGAGGTGTTGTCCAACCTGCGATAAGTCAGTGATAGCCCTGATGTACTCCTTTGAAATCTTATATAGTTTGTCTAACCAGATAAATTCTCCATGCGCTCTGCTCAAAACATACCTAACAATTTCGTCTTCAAATTCTGGAATATCCAGAATTTTGCTAAACCCTAGATCCTCAATATGTTGGTACTCGGGCTTAATCTTTCCATAATCTCCCATTAACTCATTCATGTACATGCTCTTAATATCATTCATTCCTAAATCCTCAATATGACAGTGAATGTAAGCTTTGACATCTTCAACATATACGACTCCTTCCGGGATATGGGAAAATGCGCCAACTGAATCGTCCAAGGTAGCAATAAGCGGATATCGCTTGAAAATAGACCTAGGACGGTCCTTGACCTCAACTATAGTAGGATTTGCAATAAACATAGGTTCAGATGATGATCCCACTTCCATGATGAAATATAAATACTTGTGAATAGTTGTCGGTGAAAGACCCTAAAGAACTCTTCCGATCACTAGTGAAATTGCTCAAGATGATATCGATCACACTGAATAACCTTAGACTTCCTCTAAATCACTCTGAACTAGTCTAAATGCAAAGTGATCAGAAATGAAGTGAATTCATCCTTTTAACCTCCAAGAAACCCTAATCCATCATTGATATGAATGACTTCCGGTGGAAGATATCGGATCTCGATCAAACATCTCCATGCCGGATAAGCATCTCCAATGTCTGGAACATCTTCCAAAACCTCTTCTCAGGGCATATGCACTATCTTCATGAATTTTTGCCTACCCCTAAAGAATTTGCGTTAGTTACCGGATGAGCTTCCTATGGTGCAAGAGAAGCCTCCTCTGTCGATTGAGTAACTAGTCATTTCCATCTGTTGATTGTTCTTCTGACTTCCTGGCCCATCTCTGGGTATGATCTTGTCGGATTTCATTAACCTTATCTTTGCCTTTCTCATTTGATTCATTATTACCAACCAGTGGATTTCTGCTTCTATAGAACTTAACAATATGTCCAACCTCATTACATGCATAACATGTAACATTGTTATTTTGAATTGCTTTTCTAAAACTGGTATAATTGCTTGACCTGCACTGATTATCCATATGTCCAAATTTTTCACATGCATAACATTTAACATTCATTTTGCAATCTTCTATCTTATGACCATACTTATTACATTTAGCACATTGACCGGGAGCAGAATCAAGGTTCTGATTTGTTCTATTTCTACATTGCCTAGCCATGTGACCAAATTTATTACAAACAAAGCATTTACCATTAAATTTATAAGCATTAAACTGTCTTACCAATGCCTTATGGTTTTGATCTTCATTTGCAGTACCGAAACTTTGACCTTGTTCAAATCCAAGTCTACTGGAATCTCCATTCTGCCTTTGTCTCTTTAATAACTCATCTAGTTGTGCTGAACTAATCTTGATTTTTTCTTTATACTCACTTGGAATAGCTAGATCATCTCTCAGAATTATCATTTGTCTCTCAAGTTCTTTTTCGCTTGTATTAAATCACTTCTCAGCATATCATTTTCATGAACCAACCTTCCACATTCTTCAAATTTGTTCTTTAGAGATACAACAAGATTTTCTTCATTTTTCTTCCTTTTTCTTCTGGTCCTCAATCTCTTTAGACATCCTCATAGTTATAGCATGTATTTCATTCCTCATGACCATGTTCTCCTAACTCGGCTTTAGACATCTCTCATTAAGTGCATCTTTCTCTTCATTATCCTTATTCTGCAAAAGTTCCTTCCTCCTAGCCTAAATAGATGATAGTCTCTCCTATAGGACAAGAATGAATTCTTGAGAAGAATTCAATTCATCTTGTAACTTCAAGTTCTTCATCCTTTCAACATCATAGTCTTCAAGTGCCACCTCAAGTTTCTTCTCCAAACTCATATCCATGGATTCTGGATTCACGATCTCCCTCAAGTTGTTAAACTTCCTCCGAGGCACAAGCCTCTGATACCAATTGTTGGAATCCAAGAACACTAAGAGAGGGGAGTGAATCAGTGTTCTACCAGGATGATCAATTTTAACCTTATTAAAACATGCATTCACCAACTGGTATACCGGTACATATAGAATTGAAAGAAGTAAAGCAACCAATAATCCAATCACACAAATGAATACCATAACACACATAATTATACGTGGAAAACCTCAAAGAGGAAAAACCATAGTGGGATTTGTGACCCACAATATCAATCCATCGGCTATATGAAGAGATATTACAAAATATAGGGGCCTGCACTTGCAGGAAGGCTTATAGCCTAGAGCACACTGCTCAATCACAAAAAGTGCCTCCGGTAGAGACTAATGTACAGGAAAATGTTGAGATACCGACAGAATCAGAGAGTGTAAAGGTTGCAAGTGTACAGGTTACTAATGATGAGGACAACAGTCCTCCGGATCCAAATGTACAGGATGAGGACACAGTTCCTAAGGAGGAACTGATAGTAATTAAGACTGCACCAAGTGGCAAAGCCACCAATGCAAGTAAGAAAGCTATAAAAGTTAAACCATCAGAGGAGAAAAAAGGGGAATCCGATAGGGAACTGGTAGTGAGTCCATCATTGTTGTCAATTGACACCTCACATGTTGAAAAGAAAAGCATAACGGAGATGAGTTCTATTGAACTCATGATGATAGTTTCACAAAAAATGATGAAGGAAGGATCAATGGATAAAGGGGTTATTGATCAGTCTATCATTGTTTTGCATAGACTTGTCCTAGAGTGCAAGTTTGACAAAGAAGTGATCCCATCCGACAAGCTTAAGATAATCACATAGCACATTCAAAGGACTTTTAGTCTTTACAACAAATATCAAACCAACAAGCACTAGAGAGGTTTACATAGGCAAAGAGAGCTATATTTGATCAGATGATTGAGTCTGAGAGGAAGGAGATTAATGATAAGTTGAAGTTGATAGATAACTCTTTAAGGCAGTGTACTAAAATTTATAGAGTATGTTGTAATACAAGTTTACTCATAGCTGAGACAGATAAAAGGATTAAGGATATACAGGAGGAGATTGTAGGTATAGTTAATTCTTTTGATGGATCAAACTCTTTAACTACATCTATAGATGGTCAGATTTTGGTTTTGGAAGCCCAAGTTTTAGCTCTTGAGAGGGAAAAAGATAAAATCATAAGGAGAGCCAGAGGTCTTAGAGGATTGGTGAGTCCCCGGTTGGATTCATTAAGTGTGCATACGAAGGAGTGTATAGATATGGTTGGTAAGCCCACACCGACAGAGCTTAGTGAGAAAGAGTCATATGCCCATTTGCTAAATGGACTTGTATCTATTTTCAGAACTTTCAAATCTAGTTGGGATACTTATCTAGAGCTTTTGAAGAAGGCCTATCTAAAAATTTTCAAATATATTCAGCTCCGGTAAGGTATTTTGGGACATTCACTATACAGTCTTTGTAAGTCGACATAAGGCATGATAGATTGTAAAGGGGTATATAGGTCAGTTGATTAGATCATTTTGTATAATATGGATATGTAAGGTTATGGAATGTAGTGGAGATGTGAAATATATGAGAGAGATCATGTATGTGAGAATATTTATGTAAGAGGTTATTCCAGTAAGGGTTTAGGGTTTCAGATTAGAACAAACAGAGCTTAACCAAAACTGTATTCAGGCATAGGAGATGCTATCTTTGCATTTCAATCATTTCTCTCGATTGTAGTTTTGATTTATATGTAGTCAGTGAGACTCCTTTTGTGATTGAGCAGTGTGCTCTAGGCTGTAAGTCTTCTTGCAAGTGCAGGCCCCTATATTTTGTAATATCTCTTCATATGGCCAGTGGATTGATATTGTGGGTCACAAATCCCACCGTGGTTTTTCCTCTTTGATTTTTTTCACGTATAATTTTGTGTGTTACGGTATTCATTTGTGTGATTGGCTTATTGGTTGCTTTACTTCTTTCAATTCATTATGTACCGGTATATTGGTTGGTGAATGTATGTTTTAATAAGGTTAAAATTGATAATTTTGATAGAACATTGATTCACCCCCCCCCATCTTAGTGTTCTTGGATTCCAACAATGAAGAGTCTTTTGATTTTCATCTAGGAATGTGCATGGAAATTTTGATATATTCTCTACAATTTATTTTCCTTTATCCACACATTCCTTTTGTGCTATACACATATCTTTGATGAGCTTCTCTAGGGTATTCATTTGATGTTCTAGAACCTCCTGTTGTTGTTACCTATTTTTCACTCTTAGGTCAAAAATAGATTGACACTAAGTTTTTATGGTCTTACATGAAACTTTTGAGGGGTTAAGATGATCAAAAGAGCTCAAAATGGTGTTGATACCTTTGGTTCATATTGAAGATGGTTTTTTTTTTAAAAATAATTCTTTTTATTTAGAGTCTTGAGGCTATCAAAATCATGTTGTCCATATCACATAAAGCCAAAGTAAATTCTCACTTAATTTTGGAAGGGAAGTTTTAAAAGTTGAAAATCTTAAGGTCTACAGTTTCAACCCCTAAGCTCACACACAACAGTTTTAGAGCAGTTAAAGGGAATGCATTAAGGGTTTTTGCATGGAAAGAGGTTCATGGCAGTGAAGAAAACATTGAGAGACTCCCTTTGGACTCATTAGTATCCCATGTAAATCCCATGCATGAATATGCTTACACCTAATCAAAAGAGAGGTTTGCCCCTTCTCTATACACAAAGGTTCTATATCTATTATTTCTGAGATCACATGTTTCCAAAAATGAATAGCATGAGAGATGAATGTATGCATTTTTATTTTAAGGTTTTATAACTATATTTTAAATTAGAGTTCTCAGGCTCAAGATAGGCCATTTTTCCTAGAACAACCCTACTCTAAAACATAGTGAGAGATCATTGTCTTGCATGAGAAAGATGAGTTGAAAGGGTTAAAAATAGTAGGCTACAGTAGCATATTAGTGCACCTTAAGAATGCAATAAATAGAAATAGTGACCATTGGGTAGTCACAAAGATGCAAAAATAAAGAGCAGTGTAACAAGGATTTTGTGCCTAAGTCCACTACACGGTCTTGAAATCCTTTTGTAGCTAGGTTTTAATCCTAACTTCATAGTCATGGGCAAAATTGGCATTAACAATCCAAAGACATTTAAATGACTATCCTAACAGTCATAGAAGGCATTGAATAAATGCATCAAGTCAACAAGTATGAGGATAGATTCATATCCATGACTATTACAAAATTCAACATGATTAATAGTATTTTGCATCCAAGGACAATATAAAAGGTTTGAAATAGTGATAGGATTAGATCCAAATACAAAGCACAGTGATTCAGCTTCTAGAGTAGCAAAAAGGATTAGAATTTTAAGTATGCTACAACACCATGTAAAGAAATGATAGCAGCAGATCATAATCAGTTTTGAAGGTCAAAGAGTTTATGAGCAACCAAATTGATTGATCAAAGCCACATGATAACAAGTGAAGGTTGTATCCATTAGACAATAATATAGATGCCATGACAGTAAGGACAGTTGTAGTTGATTGAGACAAAAGAGCATCAATAAGAGAAGAGGTTTGTGAAGAGTTTATGATGATTCATAACCCATTAAAGTTGATTGTGGCAAAGCAAAGAAAAAAGTTCATAGTAGTGAAGGGCTTCATTTGATCAAGGGCACAAACATTAGTGTCAAACCTTGCAGATAGTATGCACCTTATGACAATCCCAAAGTGCAGGGAAGATTGTGTGTAATAGTCCACAAAATGAAACAATAATAGTAATGAGATGATCAAGTTGGAGGAGCAAAAAGGTGGTGTGAGCAACCTATATGGAGCCTAAGACAATCATCATAAAACATTTGACAACCAATCATCAATCCCTATGAATGAAAATGCAGTCATAAAAAGGTAAATGTCATTATATGACAAATATTAAAGAAAATTTGTGAAGGGGAATGATAATACAAAGTACAACCAACCTTTTCGTAGGCATAGGGGTAATGATGAATTACTTTCCTAGAACAATCAACATCTTGCACATTGACAACAAAGCAAAGTGTGAAAAATATCAAACTTGCAAAGTTGATAGACACTGAGTTTGTACAATTTATAATAGTAGCAAGTATTTTAGTGAAAGGAGTAAGTTTGGTATGAAGAGGCATGTAGTAGTATCATTATAACAGTGACAACATGCAATCAAGATCATAGTATTCAAATCCAAGATTTGAATTAATAACAAGATCATGGGCAACAATGTTGTTTATCAGCACTATGTAAGCATCAAGTAGTGAAGGTATGGAAAAGGGATAGGTTTGTTATAGTCATAGCCTTCAGAGCAGTGAATAAGATGAATGAGTGACCGTAATCAATGCTTCATGAGATTCTTTGTTACAAAGCATTGCCAAACTTGTCAATTGCAGTAGTGATTTGAATGTCACAATAAACAAATAGCAGTTTTATAGAGGAAAGTAGTAAAATTAAGCTCATATATCTTAGTTATCAATGTAGAGATCTCATATAGGACAAAAGGATAAGCATGGAAATAAGGGAGACTTCAAAGGATTCAAAGCTTAGGAAATCAAGTCAAGCCTTTAAGTTTTGTTATAACTTTTTCATGACATGTATCAAGTCACCCATTGAAGAGCATACAACTCATCAAGACACTAGTTTGAGTTAGCAAGGGGGAGTTTCAATTCATACCATAATTTGAGCCCTTAAAGAGGGATTTTCAAAGCAAATGAAGCAGTTAGACATCCGTTAGAGATCCCATAGGGCTGACACTTGAGTTGAGGAGAGTTTTGAGCAGTTAAACTTCAGTTTGGGGCAGTTCCACCTCCCTTATACAAGCCTTTTTTCTCAAAATTTGACCCCAATCAGCTATATTCATGCAAAGTTGGATAAGATTCCAAGAAGAATATCACCAATTCGATTTGAGTTTGAGAGCAACATGTTTTCTTCTTCTATTTATCTTTTTCTCTTCATTATTTCTAGTTCTTTCTTTCTTCTTACATCTTCAACAAGCTTGAAATCTTAGTAACTCAGAAACTTCATGTTTTAGAAGCATTTTTCAATTGTAACAATAGAATTCCTTTTAGTATTTAGTAAAAGAGAAGCTTTTCCTTCTTAATTATCTAGTGTTTTGGTATTAACTATTTATATTTTGATGTATTTCACTATATTTCTTTCTTGTAAACCTCTGAATATATCTTATTTGTGCACTATTAAGGAAAAAGATATCATGTTAGTGCAAGTTATAGTTTGTGTTTGTTAGTTTCAGGCAAGTTTAGGCTGTGAAACATTGTTTCCTTCCATGTAGGTGCTGAGACAAAGCCTTTCCATGAGACATTTATGCTTACATGTTTAAATTTGTGTTATGAACATCAAACCCTCTTTGTTCAAGGCTAATTGCAACTTGAGGACAACGAATAAAATCAAAATCATCTAGGTGCATCACCTCCTGTTAGCTTAGAATTTCATTTTTGATATTCTTTCTATTCCATTTCCCAATCAAGCTAATAGTTTTAAGAGGTTTCTCAAATGGAACTAACCCTTCATCTAGAGGTTGATTTACATTATAGGCAACCCACAGGCCTAGAAATCATCACATGTTTCACAGGATTACTAAGCTTTCATCTTAAGCATTACGAGTGCAATCTTGGTGACAATAATTGCTCAATGTACATATCCTAGGTGGGAAGCATTCAATTATCAACTAGGATATATAAGTCGAGGTCTTCTAGCTTCAACCAAGTGTTGAAGTCATTTTCTAATGATTCCAGTTCCTAAGAGAGAAGATCTAGTGTTTTATCCACTTAAAACTTTACACTTTCCAAATTGTTAATCAATGTGATGGAAGAGATCAAGAGATGTGTCCCTTGATTGAGCATTATATCCATGCATTCACCAACTTCCCTACCTCGTGAGGTGGCCCACTCAGCTTTCTTTATGACTTGTTCATCAACTAATGAAGTGGCTCAATTATTTATAAAGATTTTTTTATTTTAATCAACACAGTGATGAGCTGTTCCACTTGTGCTTTGAGCTTATCCCTTTTAATATTATATTCACCATATCTTGCCACAAGGGCATCAAAATATTAAATATTTGAGCACCTTCCTTAGTATCATCATCAATTTGTTTTCCCAATTCAATTATGTTGATGGCATAATCCATAGGTTTAACTTTATCAATGCTCATGTCTAGAGGAGGCACAATGATCTCAACATACTTGTTCTTGAACTTGTCCACCTTAACTCTAGAAAGGGTCTTGGCCTTCTTTGTAGTCTTAGGCTTAACAGGAACCAGCTGGCTGAAGTCAAAGTCATCTAGGGAGATGGCTTGTTTCTTCTTCTTTGGAGTATTTGAGAGAAACCAAGGTGGCAAGGAAGAGTCATCTTCAGCACCTACAACCAATGTTCAAGAAGGATTTTTATGTTCTATATAGCGGTGGTCACAATAGGTGGAATGAAAGTCACAACAAAAGGTGGAATCCTTGTGGTGGAAACATTTAGAGTGTGTATTGTCTCTGACATGAACTTATCAAAGTCATTGAGCATGGTAATAGATACTTTGAACAAGTCTGGGAAGGAAGAAAATACATTTTAAATATTGTCTAGAGGAGTATCTAAAGATGACTAGTTGGTGGTAGAAGAAGGAATAGCATGAACAACCACACTAGAAGCTACTAGAGTATAGACATAGTGGATCCAAAAGGCACAAACTCAAAACTAGAAACTTGTCGAGGATTAGTAGCTAGAACAAGATTTTTCACTTGAGGAATAGACCCCTATGTATCTTCATGTTGAGGAGCATCCCCGGTTCTTGGCAATCTTGCATCAACCAAAAAAAACATTGCCTTTCCCGTTTGCTTCTTGTTTTGCAGTTTCAGCATTACTTTTTGCATTTTCTTGCATTGGCTCACCGGATCTTGGGAAGCTAATTTTTTTCTTGAGGATATGATCATCTTCCTAATTCCTAAATCACGGAGCGTTTGGATCATTTATTGGCAAGTTATCGATTCCACATTTAGAGACAGTTTTCTAGCCCCAGGACCACTTGGACCTATTGGCATTAGTGAATCTTTTGGATCCCTTCCATAGATTGTAGAGCCCTAGTTCATTGATTCCGATGTTCCTTGGCCTGTGGCTGACCTTCCCTTTGATCTGCACTTCATTCTTTGGATTTTCCAGAGGAATCTCTTTGGCAGAGGCCAACTTGTTGGTTTTATACGTTTGATCTTGTTCTTCAACATTTGATCCCTTTTGGGCCAATCAAATCTCCTTGGACCATATAAATCAATGTAATTGAGCATCATAATTCACTTAGGAAGAATATAGTAGATAGATCTTAAGAATTAGAGGTCTGGAGTTGACCAGTTCTATAATTGAGCATATTTGTAGCAGGCTAGTGAGCCGAATCTTGTACCCTGGATATTACTGGTTATCTATAATTAGTTTTCATGATCTAATTCATTTAATTATACATTGCCTCCATCATATCCTCTTGTTTTCGTTGTGTTTACTCTTGTTGCCCACTCCAGATTGATCTCTTTGAGGTCCCTCCTAACCGGTGACTGCACCAAGTGGTATCAGAGCCAGGTTTCGTTCCGGAGATTGTGTTGTCTTGAGAATTTTGTTGTAGGGTGGCAAATTGTGGATCTGACCTATAGCTGCAGAGGACTAGCGTAAATATGGCACTAAGAGGAAATAGGAATGGTGGAGTGCGTGGGAATGCAAATCCTGTTGTGATGGAAATGTTGAGAGGAATTGCAACCCAATTGGAAGCCATTGAGACAACCCAGAGAAGAGGCCAACCTATTGAAAATGTGAGTGAAGATGATGAAGAAGAAGAAGCACCGGTAGAACAAGTGGCAAAACCATCGACGATCGATCCAGATGAAGAGAGGTTCTTGAGGGTTTTGAGTAGGGTGAACACTAAACCAAATTTTACCCCATCTGAGTATGATGGAAAGTTGGATTCAATGAATTAATGGATTGGATCTCAGAGATGGAGAAGTATTTTGATTTTGAGAACACTGCAGAAGAAAGAAAGGTGAAATATGTCTATACCTGGTTGAAATGTCATGCATCTCTTTGGTGGGAACATTTGCAAGTTGATAGACAAAGAAGAGGTAAAGAGAAGATCAAATCATGGGAGTAGATGAATGCTAAGTTAAAATCAAAGTTTATGCTAGCTGATTATCAAGTAAATTTGTTCCAGAAGTTGTAGAACATGAAGCAGAAAGAGTCTAGTGTGAAGGAGTAAACCGAAACACTCTACAAGTTTAATATCAGATCCAAACATGTCGATGATGAGGTTGAACAAGTTGCAAGATATTTGAATGGATTGTGGATGTCTATATAGGATGAACTCAGTTTGATCAAGTTACAGAGTGTTGAAGAAGCTTACCAGTATGACTTGAAAGCAGAAGAGAAGTTGAACAAGAGACATGAGTAGAGATAGAGAGGTCAAGCTGGAATATTTTACGGAGGAAGATTTCAAGGAGGAAGAGAAATCTGTACAGATCAGAACAAGGACAAGGAAGTAAGCAAATATAACAGTTCATACTGGAAGGATGATAAAAATTTCTACCGGAGAAGAGAACCTAATGGTTACTGGAATGAGGGTTTTGGAAAAGATTATAGAAGACAAGATAAGAGAATGTTTAGGGGAAATTTTTATAAGTGTTGAGGAGAAGGACATCGTTATTTCGAATGTAAGAAGACAGAGAAAACTAGGAGAACAACGTTGGTAGAAGAAATCCCTACCAGATCAGCTAACAAACCGGAAGATGGAGAACTATTGATGATGAGGAGAGCTTTGTGTCATACCAGAGAGGATGAAGATCCCTTGTAGAGGTGAAATTTGTTGAAGACCAGATGTAAGGTATCCGGTAAGTGTTGTAAAGTAGTTATTGATAGTGGTAGTTCAGATAATCTTGTTTCAGAAGAAGTGGTAAATAAATTGAAGTTGGAAAGATTGAAACATCCTAAGCCTTATCAGATATCATGGATTCACAATGATCATAAGTTGTTAGTAAGCGAGAAATGTTTGGTGAAATTGAAAATTGGGAATTATCATGATGAAGTTTTGTGTGATATTATGTGTATGGATATTTGTCACCTTTTGTTGGGTAGACCTTGGCAGTTTGATAGACAGGCAATACATGATGGGAGAAAGAACACATACACTATTGTAGTGAATGGGATGAAACAAACCTTGTTACCCTTGGAGGAGCCTTTGAAGAGTGAAGTCTATATGGATGCTAGAATCTGTTTGGTGGATGGAAGGGAATTCCTAGATGGAATGAGACATGAAGATGTGTGTTTTTCTTTAGTTCCTAATAAGACTGATAACCTAGAACATGAAGAAGAAGAACCGAAGGAGATAAAAGAATTGTTGATAGAATATGAAGACATCATTTCAAATAATGTGTATGATGGATTACCACCTGTGAGGAGTATCAGTCATTGCTTGGACCTGATCCTCAGAGCTAGTTTGCATAACAAAGCTGCACACCGGATGACACCAATAGAAAATGAGGAGTTGAATTGCAAGAGATGTTGAAGAAAGGTTTTATCAGAGAAAGTTAGAGTCCCTGTACAGTACCAGCATTGTTAGCACCTAAGAAGAATGGAGAATGGAGGATGTGTACCGATTCCAAAGCAATAAACATGATCACAGTAAAGTACCAGTTTACTTTACCTAGGATGGATGTCATAATGGATTGTTTGAGTGGAGCCAAATACTACACAAAGATAGACCTAAAAAGTGGATATCATTAGATCAGAATTAGAGAAGGAGATGAGTGGAAGACAAAATTCAAGACAAATGAAGGATTGTATGAATGGTTGGTGATGCCTTTTGGGTTGACTAATGCACCAAGAACTTTCATGAGATTGATGAATGAGGTATTGAAGAAATTCTTGGGTAAGTTTGTTATTGTATATTTGGATGACATTCTGATTTTGAGTAAGATGAAAGAGGAGCATTTGTTGCATTTAAGACAAGTTTTGCAGAGGTTGAGAGAAGAAAAGATGTTGATAAATCTTAAGAAGTGTACTTTCATGAAAAAAGAGTTAGTCTATTTAGGATTTCTAATATCTCCAGATGGATTGAAGATGGACCCTGAGAAGGTAAGAGCAATTGTTAAATGGCCTACACTGGAAAGCATTGGAGAGGTTAGATCATTTCATGGATTGGCTAGTTTCTACCGAAAGTTTATCAAAAAAAATAGTTCAGTTTGTAGCCCTATGACTAAGACAATGAGAGGAGATAGAAAGGAATTTAAGTGGACCACCGGAGCAAATAAAAGTTTTGAATTGCTGAAGCAGAAGGTCACTAAACAACTTGTGTTAGCTTTACCATATTTCAAAACAATATTTCAAGTGGATTGTGATCCAAGTTGGAACACAATTGGAGCAGTATTGAGTCAAGAAGGGAGAGCAATAGCTTATTTTAGTGAGAAGTTGAATGATGCCAGGAGGAGATATTCAGTGTATGATCAATAATTTTATGCCATAGTTCAAGCCTTGAAGAAATGGAGACATTACATATTGCCTAAGGAGTTTGTGTTGTACACTAATCATCAAGTCTTAATGTATTTATGCTAGGTCTCGGAGACAACTGAGAGGGGGGGGGGTGAATCAGTTGTCAACTAATTTTAAACCAAAAGATAACTTAACCACCTTAATGCTTAATACCGGTAAACTAGTTAAGTATGCCGATAGACAGTGTTAACAGTTATTAGATATACCGGTAAAGATTAATGCATGAAACATAAACACAAAGTCATCCACAACATATGGCACCAATATTTGTACGTGGAAACCCTGTAAGGGGAAAAACCACGATGGAAAACCTTACCCACAATCAGATGATACTACTACAGATAGTAAGTGTACATAAATGGGGTCTGCACATGTAGAAAGGCCAACAGCCTAGAGCTCACTGCTCAATCACAAAATGGGAGTCACACTGACTACGGTTGGATGGTTAAATCCAATAAGAATGTACTACACAAAATAGCATCTTCATATGTTGGATTCAGTACCGGTGTAATGTTGATATGCTTTCACAAAAACCTAACTTCACCTTCAAATGATCTCTTCATGTATAGCTCTGCTTAATCTCACATATACCTTCACACAATTCTTTTTCGCATCCCACATTCGATCTTACATTCATACCATAACCTAAGACCAATTTTAGTAGGTCAGCTCTACAAGATATTACAATAAAAACATTTTACAAACAATATAATGTCCAATGCAATAACCAATTGAACATGTCGGCTTAATGCATTTACAACAATAATTAATCATTTCCCTAGCATGCCATGCTGATCTGGAAAAGATAAACCTGCCAATGTAACCCTAGGTAACCCTGGACCTATTTGCCGGTAAAAGCAAATATGCAAATATGAATATACCAATGAACAAAACTCTGGGACAAGATGTCCAAAAGATGTCTTTGACATTACCAAGTGTCTTTCACATAATTCCGAGTGTCAGTGATCATTATGTCCTACCAGTGTACCATATACCACTAACTGTGCAATAGTTACTTTCTTGCCGGTGAATGCTTCTGGATCTCCAAAGTGCTCGTGTTTTAGTAGGTGTTGACATCAATGACAAAACCATACCAAAATACCAACAATTTAAATAGTCAGAGTAAGTTGAATTAGAGACATATGAGATGGGTAGAATGTTTCCAGAGTTACACCTTTGTGTTGAATCATAGGAGTGGGAAGTCAAACAAAGTTGTTGATGCATTAAGTAGAAGGAGGAATCTGCTGACAGAGATGAGAGTGACAATATTAGGATTTGAGGAGTTGAAGACCTTGTATGATGATGACCCAGATTTTGCAGAACCTTGGAAATCATGTAGAGAGCTGGTTATGCTGGACATAAGAAAATGGTTGGATTACTTTATTCAAGATGGGACGTTATTTAGAGGAGTTCAGTTGTGTATACCTAAGAGTTATATGAGGGAGAATCTGATAAAGGAGAAGCATAGTGGAGGATTAGCCGAACACTTTGGTGTTGACAAAACAATAGCATTAGTGAGTGAACATTACTTTTGGCCTCATATTTTTAAGGATGTCAGGAAATTTGTGCAGAGCTGTAGAGTTTGTCAAGTTGCAAAAGGTAGTAGTCAGAATGTGTGATTGTATAAGCCTTTGATAGTACCAGAAAGACCTTGGGAAGACATAAGCATGAATTTCATACTTGGATTACCTAAGACATGGAGAGGAAATGATTCTATATTTGTGGTGGTGGATAGATTCTTGAAGATGGCTCATTTCATACCTTGTAAGAAAACATCAGATGCAGTGCATATAGCTGACTTATTTTTCAAGGAAGTAGTGAGATTTCATGGATTACCTTAGAGCATAGTTTCAGATAGAGACACTAAGTTTGTTGGTTATTTTTGGAGAACACTTTGGAAGAAGATGAAGATAGATTTGAAGTTCAGTTCTACTTTTCACCCACAGACTGATGGACAAATAGAGGTAGTAAACAAGAGCTTACAAAATTTGTTGAGATGCTTAGTTGGAGAGAAAACGGGAAGTTGGGATTTGATTCTTACACAAGTAGAGTTTGCCTACAATAATTCAGTGAACAAGAGTACTAGAAGAACACCTTTTGAGATTGTTATAGGAGCACACCCTAGAGGTATATCAGAATTGAGCGATATCAGTACTGAAGACAAGAGGGGTGCAAAAGCATAAGAGTTTGCAAATCACATGAAGGCCTTGCATATTCAGGTTAAGTAACATTTGGAAGATATGAACAACAACTATAAAGAGAAAGCAAATGAGAAGAGAAAACATAAGGAATTTGAAGTTGGAGATGAAGTGATGGTATATCTAAGAAAAGAGAGATTTCCAGTTGGAACCTATAACAAGTTGTAGATGAGGAAGTTTGGACCTTGTAAGATCTTGAGGAAGTTCAGTTCCAGAAATGCATATGAAGTGGAGCTACTAGATAGTTTGAGTATTTCACCCATATTCAACGTTACAGATCTACATCAGTATCATGATTTAGAATTTAGTGAAGACAATATTGCAGACTTGGAGAAATATTTGTCCCAAAAGGATCCAGATCAGATTGAAGACATTTTAGATAGTAGGATTGGGTGTAGTACTCAGAGCAGTCAGTATAAGGAGTACCTTGTGAAGTGGAAAGACATACCAGTTGAAGATTCATCTTGGATTTCTTAGGCAGAGGTGGACCGCCTTGGTTTTCCTCTAACCTCAACAAAGTGAGAGACTCTATTTTTCAACAACCTCGAATGTCTGATGCAGGAGCATCCCCGGTTCTTGGCAATCTTGTATCAACCCAAAAAAACATTTCCTTTCCAATTTCCTTTCTATTTTGCAATTTCAACATTTCTTTCTGCATTTCCTTGCATTGGCTCATTGAATCTTGCGGAGCTGGATTTTGCTTGAGGACATGATCATCTTCCTTTTTCCTAAACTGCAAAGTGTTTGGATCATTTACTGGCAAGTTATCGATTCCAGATTTTGAGACAGTTATCTGGCCCCAGGACTGCTTGGACCTATTGGCATTGACAAATCTTTTGGATCCCTTCCATAGCTTATAGAGCCCTAGTTCGCTCATTCTGATGTTCCTTGACATGTGGCTGACCTTCCCTTTGATCTGCACTTCATCCTTTGGATTTTCTAGAGGAATCTCTTTGTTAGAGGCCGACCTGTTGGTTTTATACGTTTGATCTTGTTCTTCGGCATTTGATCTCTTTTGGGCCGATTGGATCTCCTTGGACCATATAAATAAATGTAATTAAGTATCATAATTTAGTTAGGAAGAATATAGAAGATAGATCTTAAGAATTAGAGGTCCAGAGTTGAACGACTATGTAATTGAGCATATATGTAGCAGGCTAGTGAGCCAAATCTTGTACCTCAGATATTACCAGTTATCTGAAATCAGTTTTCATGATCTAATTCATTCAGTTTTGCATTGCCTCCATCATACCCTCCTTTTTCTATTGTGTTTACTCTTGCTTCTCGGTCTGGAATGATCTCTTTGAGGTCCCTCCTAACCGGTGACTGCACCAGGGAGTTTCTAGTAATCTTACCTTATCATATTCCTCTTCTTGTTTCTAATCTAGTAGTCCTTCTTCCTCTGCTAATTCTTCATCAATAGTTTCATCTTCAAATTCTCCTTCTTCTGTCTATTTTCATTTTTGAACAACTTGAGTAGAAGACTCACCTTGATCTTTACCTCTACTCTTTCCCACACTAAACTTATACTTACGAGCCTTTTGCAGAGCCATAGGATCTTACCTATTCTTAGTTCCAAGCTTCGATTTATTTATAGTAGGTACAACATTTTCATCCTCTAACCTAGTGTTGAATGTATTTAATTGGATCCCCTTCTATGTTAGCCAAACATTGGTGTTTGCAAGTATAATAGAATTTGGCTCTTATTGAAGTCACTTCCTTTTGAGACCATTGAATGAGTGGAAGTGGCGTGTCATCAATCTTCTTGCTCACATATGCTGGATCTAGAGCATTTCCATCATCCATTAGACCTTCAAGAATATTTGCTAGGTTGAGATTATCAATATTCTCTAATGTGAGACAATAGTAGTCAAGTCTCCTGATATCTTCTTCAGTCCTGCAATCAATCTAGATATCTTCTATGTGATGGACATGAGTATAGCTCTTTTTCAATTTTTTCTTCATTCCCCTATAATCAAAATCTTTTCTGGCCTTGAAAATTTTCATTGTGATTCTTCTCATTTTTTCATCCATTGCTTTGGCTTTGTAGATAGAAGAAATAGAATACCTTCAAATGGTTTAAGAGAATTTGAAACCAACTTTATGGGAACCCGATTTCCATTCATGAACCGCAACCATCTATTGAGCTAACTCCACGAGAATAATTTTATTAGATGGATATCTGGGAAGCATGAAGGATTGATCATCAAAACATCCTCCCTTGAGGTAGGTGAAAGTAGGAAATTGCAAGAACATACACCCATATTGGTTGACCACATCCAAGGCTTCATTAGACAATCTCTTCTTTTTAAGATCTTTGTTGAGAATTCATATGTAATGATAGAAGAAAACATCATTGACTCTCCTGAAATGATGTAGGCTATTCTTTAGAACTAGTTAGGAGTAGTACTCATGAACTAGAACTTGTCTTCTATCTCCCTCTATGGACAAACCTGGAAAGTTCCACATTGATGAGCTAATAAGATCAAGTAAGAAGTCATATAAAATTTCAAAGTGGTTGGTACCTTGATGAGCCGATCACATAGTGCATCACTTATTTGTTTTCCCCAATATATCTTTTCCTTCTTTTGCCCGATGGCATGGATGTATTGATACATCCATTCATGATATGTGTCAGAGACAAGAAGATCTTTTACTCTACTGAGAAGAGTAATTAAATCATTCACCTCTTCAATGAAGTCATTGCGGTGAAAGGTCTTAGGCCATCTAGAAATGGTGGGCCTTGGGGTTTTCAACCAGTTATCATTCATATTTCTTCAGCACATGTCCAAGTGTTTTTCATAATAGGTTTGGGTTGTCTGCATGTTAATTAATGTCAACATACTTTCCTATGCTTAGACAATTGAAGACAGTGTCAAAGAATTCTTGATCCTACCTAATGATCTTCTTACCATTTGCATCTTTGACACTTTTGGTCTTAGGAACAAAATAGTTGGCTACTGCAAGCACAAATTATTGATTTTGTGCAGACATAGGAAAGGTTGAAACTAAGTGGACATCATTGTTGATGGTTGACTCTATTTTGTAGTATTGAGGAGGTTCCTTGACTCGTTTGAGAAATTCCTCGAGGTCCACATGACCTATTCTATTGTCTTTGATATTATCTATGTTTGAAGACATTGAAGAAGGTGGAAAGATCAAATGAGGAACTTGCTTCTTGAATTTCATGGTCTTCTTGCTAGGAGATGATTTCATCATCTATTAGGAAGCTAAAAATGCAACATTTGGTGGAACAAGTCTTCTAGAGTTAGACGAAAATCACCATCTTGCATTGAAAACAAGCTCATTAGAAACATTCTTCACTTGGAACAATTGGCTCGAGGAAGATCATTCGTGATGTTACTGTGGATCCACAAAATTGGGTTCAAAATCCCAATTTTACTTAGGAAATGCAATGGTGTAAATCGGGTTTATAATCTTGATTTACACTTAATACATATTGGGCTTACACAATGTAATGGTGTAGTTTGGGTTTATAACTCTGAACTATACATTGAATTATAAGTAACAAGTCAAGTGTAGTTTGTGGTTGTAAACACAAACTACACTTGATTCACAAGTGAAAATCGATTAGGTGTGGTTTGGGGTTATAACCCAAACTGCACTGTGTGTTTCTTGTGTATTGAAGGTTTGGTGTAGTTCAGGTTTACAACCTTGAACTGGTTACAACCCCAAACCACATTGAAAGGGAAAGACCCTGGTGTAATTCGGGATTGCAACCCTAAAGTACATCGTATGGTGATCTTAGGCAACACATGAAGTTTGATGTAGTTCGGGCTGTAACCCTAGACTACACTAAAAGGCATTAATAAAAAAAACATGTATTTCCATGTTGTTAGCCTGAACTACATATTTATCATGTGTAGTTCAAACTCTCAACATCAAACTACACTTCATATGGGAAGTGTAAAGAACAAATGTTGTTTGGGCTTGTAAGTCTGAATAACATTGAAACTGTAATATGACATTGACACAAATGATGTTCAGACTTACAAGCCCAAACAACATCGTTGCACTATGAAACAATTGATACAAAATGAAAGACAAAAATAAGGATGCAATTTGACACAAAAATATTACAGGCAAAAACTAGGGCATGATTTGTATTTAAAAAAAAAACATGAATAAAAAATAAAGCAAGAAAGAAACAACTCACCCAGTAAATAAGGAGTTGAGAAAATTGACTTGAAAGAATTCTCAAACCTTCTTTGAATCACAAGGGGCTAGGGCATGCTTCATTGAAAGAGCACGAAGAAGAACACAAAAAACAAAATTCAAAGAGATACAATCGAAAGAAAAAGAAACTGATTTTAATACAAACACTTAACATTTAATGCAGTTTGTGCCACATTAATGTGCATTTCATAGTTATAAACCTAAAATACACTAAGATGTGTATTTCAGGTTAATAACCCCGAAAGGCACCTTAGATGCACCAAAACCTAAAATACACCTTAAACACATGAAAGGTGCAAAATCGAAGTTCTACTCCAAAAATACACCTAAAAATAAAAACTAACTCTTTAAAAGAGCACTTTGTCAATTTTTCAAATTGCCACTAGACTCAAATCAAGGTGTTTTCACGAGGATTAAAATGTGAACAAGGACAATGAAAAATTCACCTCGATTTTTGTGCTTAGAGCACATGGGCTACAGATTTGGACAACATTTGTAGGGGTTATCCCATGTTTGTGCTACAATTGAAAATGAGGATAACACAAGCTTAGACTAATGAAAAATGTACCTTAAAAGGATAGTATTTTAATTCTCTACCCAATTTATATACTTGTCAAAACATGTGAGTTCAAGTTACCAGTTGGTGATGAAATCTAAGTAAGGATTGCTAAAAAGAAATAAAAAATAAATATTAGTTTCTTTTGTTTTCAAGATCGCCTTGTAGTGTTGGCCCTTTTGGGTAAACAAAAGGTGAGTAAAAGGATATTTTAATTCTCAAAGTTACTTTGTAGTGTGAGGAAAGATTATACATTCTCTTATATATTATGCAAACACAAAAAAACAAAAAGTGGTTGATTTTACTTAAAAATTTAAATAAAAAATAAAATATTGATCTTTTACTAATGAAATCTACATGTGAAGCATTTGTAGTTTAAATATTTTGGTCTTTGCTATTCAAAAATCACTACACCTCGCTTACAAAAAATAAAATCACTACATCCAAAAATAACAGTGACAACAACATTACTAGAAAGTTACACACAACAACCTAATCAATCATAAAATATGCATAAGTGAGAATCAAGTTATTGATACTAAAGCCTTTTTTTATAAAGCTATACCCTAAACTCAAACACACATCAAGAAAATAAGGAGTAATTTCACAAATCTACAACTTGTAAATACATTCAAAATAATCTTTTTAGCCCAACACAACTAAATCAAAATCATTGTAGTACTTAACACAACTCAATCAAAATGGCAGGGGATGCTTAGATTGCAAGATAATTCATTTGAAACAATGTACAAATTTTTAATGGTTTGTGTAAGGCTAGTTTCTTTAATCTTTGTAAGCATCTTCTATACCAAATATTAGAATAGAAGGCATGTTGTTCTCAAATATATTATAATTGAAATCGATCCTACAAACATTGAATCATAAACAACACATGCAAACTACTTAGACAAATGTCTTAAAAGAATGTGGTATCAACCTTTGTGTTGACATAGGTTGTGATCTATTTGATAAAATACCTTAAATAAATTTGGTCTAAGGAAAATGCAAGGTTCTGACTTTTTTGAAAAAAAAAAACTCAAAAAATTGGTCAACAACACAAGGCCATGACCTATTTGATAGAATACTTCAAATAAATTTGGTTTGAAGACAACACCAGGTTGTGACCCTATTTGATAGAATACTTCAAATAAATTTGGTTTGAAGACAACACAAGGTTGTGACTTGTTTGATATAATTATTCTAATACATGTAATTTTATGGATATACAATATAACTATGTTTTCCAAAATACCTGAATGAAATTTTCCCTTTGACAAAAAAATGACACAAGTTAAGAAAATTGTGTTAATTGTACTCTTCTTATAAAGTGCATAAGTTTATTAAACATTATCAACATATCTAAAACAACACAAACTAACATATTAGAATATTATTAAATAAATTTTGAAGATATTTTTTAATTAAATTATTAAAACATTGACACACTCAAATACATGAGTTTTTAGTTATATTAGTGGGATTGATAACAAATCATAATAAATCAACTCACAAACATATTTGAAAAAGACTACAAATAAATGGACAAGGGGGATATTATTTTCAATACTTGTTAATGAAATAAGATGAAGTTGCAAAAGCTTTGTTAACTATAATTCAAACTAAAAATTATGAATAAAATTATGGAAGAAATTGTGGGTTTGGTCCATTAAGCGTGCCAAAATGAAAGGCAGAAAAATTGAAGGAAGAATATGTAAAAATAAAATATAATGAATCCAACTTCAAATCCTACCACTACCTCCAATTGAGCAACTAAGAATACAATTTTAAATGAAGGATCAATGTGGATCTTCTTGTGATATTCTTGATGCTTAGTGTTCTTAGAGTCTTTAATGTGACATACCATGTATCTATTTCAATTGATTCTTCTCATTTGCATCATTTCTTCATTATTTCATAGTTGGGTTGAGGGATATGGTTTAATTTATAAAGGAGGGATAGGATGAATGGAAGGTTTAATATTGATTTAGAATGGATGGCTAGAATTGGATGAGAGGAATTTTGAATCAATTCTAAAAGATTTCCACAATCCATGATAATGACAAACAACTTCTAGATTTGATTATGTGCCAGTTTTTGAACATCAACGTTTCGGATCACACTCTGTGATCCATCATCAGGATGAATGAGAGATCAAGGAGATGTAAGATGAAATATTAAATGTTGGTAGTTGGTGTATTGATCTATTAGATTAAGTTGATAGTTGAATTAAATGTTAATTTGGATATGAATAGAAGGTAGTTGGAATTGAATGACTAGGATTTGTTTGATTATTTTGATGGATAAGATTGACTTCATTTAAGATTTGATGATTTGGATTAAAAATTCATTGATTAGTATTGGAATTTTATGGTCATGATTGATTTGATAATTTGGATGGTCGCGATTAAATGTTGACTGCATTTGAGATTTTTAGGAATTTTAATGGATGATGTGAATTTTATATCAATGTTTTATTTTTAAACGAAGAGGGGATTGTGGACCTTAGCTTAATCAATTTAATTAACTAATGTTACTATAGTTTAATTCATTAATTAAATAAATTCTATTTAATTAATCAATGTTGGAAGCAATATAAGATTAATTATGAGAATTGGTCAAAACATAAGAATGCATTTCAAGTGTTTACAAATGGGCTAACAAGGATCTCCCCTCCTCCAAAGTATTTAGAACAAAGTGAATAGAATTGCCAACCTCAAATTCCTTTTAGTTGGTCTTGTTTGTAATCGTCTTCCTACAAAAGGTTCCTCATACATTTTTTCCACCATAATTCCTTGAATAATAATATCCAAAACTCTGTTTTAATGCAAGCTCATTTTTTAAACTTCTTCTATAAATGAAACCATTATTAAAGCCATGACTTAAATAAATTAGGGTTGTAGCTAGCAACCTTGTTAAAAAACAACAAAAATAATTGATTCTTTGATGACAACTTCTCTTTAGATTTTTAAACAATAATTGACAAGCAAATCTAATCTCAAATTCCCACATGTATAAGGTGGAGATTCATAGCATATACTAAAGAATTTGAAGTGTATGTACACCATCTTATAAGATATAAACAACATAAAAATTAAATTTCTTTAATGATTTTCACATTTAAGTACAACAATTAATGATGAAAATCATAAAAAATGTTACAAGCATAATAAATCACATATAAATTAAACATCAACTTTAAAGAATTATTAAATAATTAGACAAACAATGACTTGTACCAATAATAAACCAAAACAAACAGTAAAAGATTAAAAAAAGAGTTGCACTTGCAATTCATTTATTTTGAAAAGATGAATTATATAGGAAGTTCCGGAGGAGGCGTTGTCCTACTTGTATCCTCCAAATCATTGATGTCGTTGTGACGTGAAAAAAGACACTGAAGTTATTCACAAAGCCTCAGTGGACACATTTCTTCCTCACGTGAACAGCTGTGCCACGTATTGCGACCAATAGCACAGATTCTGATGACGTGGCGATTGGCATCCGAATCACCCATCCACTAAGGGGAGACGACTTCCTCATTTAGGGGATAATCAATCATTATGATGGCTTCTCCCCCATTTGTCGCCTTGTAATTTCTGTGGAAGCCATGGGAGGAGAAATCTGGGGGAAGGCACCAGATGCCTCCAAATTCTTCACCTGTATAGCACGGGGAAGGAAAACTTAGCGCCTGAAATGCACACGCCAGCGATGGAGAGGAGAATTTGATTTCGTAGGTTATGGCTTGACCAGGCGAGATTGTCAAGGGGAATGGAAAGAAGACGCACTCGCTTACCGCCTTATGACCATTTCAGCGCCGCCGCCTCTGTTTCGGATGAGAAGCATACAACGGAGTGCCCGCTAGGAATGTTTCTCAATTGCAGATTTTGGAGAGGGAAAGATTATCTGGAGAAAATTTTGAGTCAGGCAGGGGCGAGAATTTGAAGGCGGAGAAAAAAGAGGTGGGAGAGGGAAGTGAGAGGCAGGCACGACGGGGGCCAAACAGTCGATCGTGGGGGGAGGGGGAGGGGGAGAAGGGGACGGGGAGAAGGGGCATTGGCATGGCGGTCACCTGCTGCGCGAGAAAATTCTGGAGGTGGTGTTGGGTGCTCGTTTTATACGAGCAATTGTGTCCAAGAAGCGACGCCGATTCGTCCTGGGGAGCATCGATCTGGACATGTCGTACATAACAGATCGCCTCATTGCCATGTCCTTCCCCTCCCAAAATATCCGCGCTGTCTACAGAAATCCTCTATGGCAGGTCCGACGCGTCCTTGACATCAAACATAGCTCTTTTTACAAGGTAGCGTTTTTCATTACCCCTCAATTTTAGCTTGTGCGGATGTGTAATGATTGGTGTATGACTTCTACTACTTTTTGCCTCTGGATTGTCCCCCTCCTCTGGTTGAAATTCTGTGGAGTGTCCCCTTCTTCCAGTTGAAATTCCGCGAATTGTTCCACTCCTCTGGTTGAAATTCGGTGAATTGTCTAAAATAATAATTGAAGCCGCCCTCACGGCTTTGGTCTGGCAATAATTTGAAACAATTTGCATATCAATGGACGTTGTTTGAAGTCGCAGAGGAATTGACTTTCTAGATGCGTGGATTTCTGATCAGCTTTATAAGCAGAGGTTTATTATGTTGTGGCAGGCTTGGTAGCCATTGAAGGTCCAATAAATAGCAGGCAGAGCGCAGTAACATCTTTTTTGACACTAGAATTGAGCTTCTAACAATCTAACATGCCACTCTCAAGGAGTAGATCTATAATTTTTGGCAAATGGTAGATGTCTGGATGATGTGTCGATGACAGAGAGGTTGCAAATGAAATGCCACTACCTGTGTTGATAGAATGTTTGCACTTTCCATCCTGTCAACTTTTCCATCCCATTGGCATATCAGGGGAATTTGCTGAATTGTTATTGCTTATCTTTATTCTTTCTTAGTGGCATGGTGTCCCTGGCACCAGTCTCATTTGTATTATAAGTTTTTCTACGAATCAGGATTCAACGCGCTGCACTTTTGGTGGCTTTATGTTATTCTAACTTCCGTTGCCAGCTAGAAAATGCAACTTGTCTACCACTAGACCAAAGACACTTTCTCTTTACGATTTACAGAAACATCTACAGTTTATTAATTCAATTTGTCTGTTTTGCCGCTAGAATCATATACTTTACTGTTGATCAATCCTTGGTATGTGCCATTAGCACATAGTTGCCGGTAGTTAAATGCTAATCCGATATAAAATTAATGTTTATTAAATTTGTCATTGATCACTTGAAAAGTCAACAGAGGCCTCAATGCTCAAATTTAGTTGGAAAGTTGGTGGCATGGATCTGCCTCCAAAATCTAGATATTATTTGGATCACATCAGCGCCTGTTCCATTCAATTCATTTCAGGAAGGGTACTTGATGGTTTTCCCTAGTCCAGTCAGCTTGACTCACTAGGGCTGACCTGTTAAATTTTCCTGACTTGCAAAGTCTCAAAACTATGATTTATGAAGAGCTATAACAAAAGTTTACTAATCCGAATTTCCAATACATGACATTCTCTTAACGAAGATGAATGACTGTCTAGAGTCTCTTTTCTCTCTAATTCAATTTATACACATTTTTTGATATAGAAGGCAAAGGAGCCATCATGCAAAATGAACCATTATGTGAGCGTCACCTGGTATTTGTTTCACGAGAGATGGGATGCTCATGAGATATAGGTCAATGTAGATTGGCTTGAAACTATGCAGTCAGAAAAAGTGATTTTGTAAATGAAGTGGCAAGCTTAGAAGTCTTGATTGTGGGGGGAAACTTAATGGTTAAGTGAACATGATTCCCAGTAATATTGGGATGGGTGACCACCTAGGAAATCTTGGTCTATGTTACACCAACTTGTAGGATGGGGATGTGTTTGCAGGATGGATTTTTTAGGAAGACATTTTTTTAGGGGACAGCTTATAAAAGCACAGGGAAAATCTAAAATAATAGGAAATTTCAAGCATTCTTAAGATAACATTGGTAATCCATTCATTGTATACATATGGAACCTTAATGCATAACATTGTAGCTGAATTGAGATTTCACGTGAGAGTTAACACACAAATTAACAACATTTCATTGCTTTCATTTTGTGCATATATAATATAATTTTTACAACAAAATGCCTAACAGCTACAAGTTTCAACTACAAATAGAATAATGCCTGAAAGAGAAAAAAAATGTAGTAGCAAAATAAACATGCTAATATACAATATCAAGAGTATAACCAATTATGTATCTGATTTTTCTTTACAAACCATCACATATTATAAAACGTGCGTAACCGAAATTGCAGCATTTAAAAACGATTTAAGGGCTTTTTTCTTGGGACCCGAAGGCAAGGTCCTCTTACTGGGCTCTCTAAGCAGTAACACATCATATTGTAATTGAATCCAGGTTCCAGGAAGATTCAGATAAGAATATTCTAATGTCAATTGCCTTGAACATTCAAAATCCAAAAGCATTACATGGCTCTTTAATGAGTAATAAATTGAAATCCTCCAGCCTCTAGAAGGAATTATAATACAGAATTCTCTATAAAATCTCAAAGCACATAGAAAATCCAATCAGATGTTTGACTTTTTAAAAGACAAATTTTAATATGCGTTGATGATTATAGAATTTAATCCGTATTTTTAGAACTAGAAGGATCAGAAAATAAACTCCAAAAGAAAGCAAGCAAAGAAGTTTTAGAATTCCTAATAAGACCCAGAAACAAGATTTAGAAGTTTAGGACTATCATCTGCCACTGTAATTTCATTTAACTGATTACAGGTGAAATGTGGCTATTCACAAGAAATACAGCAAGAAGCTGGAACATGAATCTCTGTACAAAACCAGACCAAGGAAAAGAGAATATATCTCAATTTACTACTGATTCACTGCTTTAACCAGCATCTAACAAACTACCAAAATGCATATGGTGCTAGGTATATTTCTTCCTAGGAGGCTCCAATTGGCAAGGAGTAATCGACTAAATGTATGAAGGTTGCTTGTGAACTTCCTGATTTTTAATGATGCAGGAACACTACAATACAACTGTTGATAGAAAAACCTTGACCCAAGTGTAAGGTTTAACATTCTATCATATGTATTAAACCTTATTAAACCTTGGTGTGATGCAATAAAAAGGGAGAATTACATCCATGACATCATAATAAACCAATCTATAATAAATTACATCGATTCATATATACAATGTACATCCATGACATCAAATATTCATATATATTAATGTCTTACACATCTTATAATTCATCTATCATGCTTCCTCCATATATGTATATTTTACATATATATTTCACTCTTCCTTATTATCACATATATTTAATCCATATTATTCCATACATGTTTCCACACTCCTTCATACTCTTATCTCCCACTTTTCCTGTTTTATATAGCCTCTTAATGCCTTTTCATAATGCCTTTCCATCATATCCTTTCATAATAACTCTGAATTATCTTATACCCACAAATTTGCCATTTATTCTATAATATTTTTCTCTTTTATAGCTTATTTAGGTATATTAGAGGTGTTTTAGGGCTACTTAAGGGGTATACAATGGATATATGGATCTAGAAAAGACCCAAATGACATCTGTGGTGCCTTACAACCCTATTTCTTGCCAACATTCTCCCCAGGCCTAAAACATTGTCTTGTCCTCAAGACAACTCGGTAAAGTCACTTGTTTCATTAATGAAAGCCTTGCTTTCCATGGTTTTTCCTTAGTAGCAACCTCTTTGTTTTTTTGATATACCTCCATTGTAGTCTTACTCTTATTCTTTACATTTTCTTTTCAACGGCACTCTTCTGGCATGCTTAACAACACCCACCATGAAACATTTAATCCTTTCTTGATTGATATAATTGTCTACATATGAATATTTATGGTGGTAAAATCTCTTAAACACATGTTACATATGTTATATTTTTCCAATTGGATCCATGAATCCATCCACAATTCATTCGTATACATTGCTTCATCCACTTTTTATTCCAACACATTTTTCAGAATGATCTTTTAGTCCACAAATACTATGAGGATGAAGATCCCAACACATTTCTTTACCACATCCTTTCCTTTGGCAATGGGAACATTGTATTTCTTGAATAGATTTTGTAGAACCTGTACTGGTAACATCATCTTTTCCCTTTCCAAGACCTTCATTATTTAGCCTCACAATTATTTTTCTCATATATCCTATTCTTCCAATTGTCTTAATTCCAACGTTATTTGGAGAACATTCTTTATCATTATCTTGCCAGCTATCAATACTTGTAGATTTAAAATCATCATCTTCAACCTTAAATTTTTTTTTCATATTTGTTAGATGATTCATTAAATGAATAACACAAATTGTTTGTATCGCATGTGACATTATATAGTGTAGGATTAGACCTTTGGCACTGATTTTCCTTTTGACATGCTGTACCAATCGATTATTCTCTTATTTTAATTTAATACATCATCCTTCTCTAAAATTCTTTTCTTTTTCACATCTTCTATCATATTTTTAGCCAATTTAATAAATAAATTTGACCTTTTTCGTAATTCTTCCTTGTCTAATTTAACTTCCTTCAATTCTTATTGAAGATTATTATTTTCACATAATAATTCATATTTCTCCTTTTTTAACTTTTAATGATACAGGAACACTCCAATACAGCATTAAATATTTTGCTACTGTTGCACAGGTGCAATCCTGTGCAATCTTTGTATATTCAATGTGAATGGTGGGGATTTTAATTTTTGTTTGAAAAAAAACAAATGCTTATGTCGTTGCCATCCCTTACCGTTTCTGGGAATTTCCTGAAAAAAGAGCTGTCCCATGAATGTTTCTAACCCATTGCCACATCCCCCAAATGTTTTCTATAGATGACGAGTCTGAAAATGCAGGGGACACATCCCCGTGTACATAGTTGCTTCATCCATGTGAGTGTCACCTAGATCATTTGATGTAATGGATACCAATTGATCCATCCATGCACAAGAGATGGGTTCTTGTGAACATCTCTTGATATATAAGTCAATGGTCCTATGTAGTTGAATCTTGAAAAATCATATCACATAATTTGATGCACTGTGGAAACACAAGTATCACAATTATTGGTTGCTCTTCCATGCGTTGCTTTGCATCTACTGTTGGTTATGGATGAGCTGCATCGAGAAGTCACTATCAATTCTGACCCTCATTACATATGAGGAGCTTCACTCCACAAGGTGAGAAGATAAATTTGGGTCTGATATCTAGCATCTACTTGATCATTTGCCACTATAAATGTTTCTGAGACAGTGGATGCAAGATTGTATAGTTCTTGATTAAGTAGGAGTTTGGTTCTAGTGTTGACATCGACCATTGATGTGCAGCTATCACCTGGATTAATCCTCAAGGCTCCCTGGTATTAGAACATAAAGTTACATCTCCAATCAGATGTTTGAGCATACTCTAATCATGTAAATTTGTTTCTTTACTTCTCTCTTTGTCAGTTTTCCTAGCTGCTTTGTTTTGACCATTTGGTATATAAATTTTTTTTTAATTTAAATTCTCTCATGGTAAGATCTAGTAAAACTTTTAATCCCACAATTTTAGTTACAAGCTCAACTTCACTGATGGACTTCCTTATCCAAGTCAATGCAGTAAACTATGACTGTTTTCTTCAAAATATAAAAAGGGCACAAATATGTAGCTGACGTGTTATTTTCCTAATTTTGTTTAAAGCCTGAGAGCCTGTGTTCATAATTAAAGTGCTTAGCTACTAGGCAGATCTCTCTCTCTCTCTCTCTCTCTCTCTCTCTCTCTCTCTCTCTCTCGCGCGCGCGCGCACACATACTCATGTCCCCTGTATATGGGTGTATATGGGGCTTGAAGTGTGTGTTTGTGTGCATGCATGCATGCACACGCACACCCTCCAGCCCTCCTGTATATTGGGCTTGAAGGATCCAATAATATCTTCTCTATGTTTATTGGTTTACATGAATAGTGAGCAAAAATCTATAACTAGTATTTGATTCAGTCATTTATGTTATATCATATATATTTACTCACAGAAAAATTGCACTGGAAAAATTTGACATTTTTTAACCTATCAATGAGTAAATCCCACATGAATGGAACAGTTCTTGCAAATAAAGAAAGAACCATATGATAAAATCAAAAGGATAAAAATTCGAGATAAAAAGTGAGGATATTTAGGACGATTAGTGATTCCTTTTGTTGGAGCTATATAGTTTCACTCGAATAGCACAGCCTCATGAAATTTTGTTATTGTGCAGGCTCCTAAAATTTTGTAATAGAACCATTTTTTTAGTTATTCTCAAGTGTTCTTGATTGATTACTTGTTAGAATCTAAGTTAGGCTAGTTAATTTTTCAGGTTCTGTTTAAGATTTATGACTATAGTAGTGCTTGCAGGTTTATAATCTATGTGCAGAGGAAACTTATGATCCTGGGTACTTCCATGGTCGAGTTGAAGTAATCCCCTTTGATGACAACCATGTTCCACCCCTTTCACTTATCAAATTATTCTGTGAGAGTGTACATGCTTGGCTTTCTTCTGATTCTCGGAATGTTGCAGTGATTCACTGTATGGTGAGTAATTAGGCTATTGATCATTTTACTATAATAGATGATAACAGAAAATAATGTTTAGTGGACTTTTGTTTCTTGATTGCATCTTAAGAACATGTTATGCAATTTTTATAATTAGTTTTGAGTGCTTTTGTGGGATTTCATCTCTTAATGGACTAACAAGCAATTCTTTGATTTTAAATATTAAATATTAAATGTCATTTTACTTATTAAAATTTGATCAACCTGGTCAGAATTTATTGCAAGATGATATTCAATGAATACTTTCATGCATGTCGTACAGTTGAAATGCATAACAGGATTCTTTAGGAAGCAGAACAATGCTATTGATGTTTGAATCTTGCGAGTGACATGAGGGTAATTGTCTTAGTGATAGTATGAGTAAATTGTTGATTTTCAGGAATCTCATAACTTTATTGTTGCAGGGATTTGATCAATCCATACAGAGGGAAAGTAATGGCTATGAAGACTCTTCAGGATTTTGATTAAATTTTTTTTGATTATGGATAAATTCTCCTTGATATTTTTGGGAGTATTCTTGACTGTAATTTAAGTTTTGTGGATGCTTTTATACTTCACTTTTGGCATTTATATACAATTTGAGTTCCAAGATACGGATCTAGAACATTATAAATTATAACTTATTGCTAGCATTTTCTCCTCCTAAAATAGAATGAAGATAGCAATCTTATAGTATCCCTCTCTTTGTTATGCTTGCTTTAATATTTTTGTCTACACCATTGCCTAATCCTATTATGGCAATGCTTTCAGTAGATTTTTGTCCTTTTTAATTAAAAAAGGCACTGTTGCATCCTTTCTGGATATTTTTGGATTGTAACATCAGTTGGGACATCTATGGTAATCAAGAATCCACTTTGGAGAGTTCATTACAATCTTGTTCACATGTATTAATGGATATTGTCGCTGGTTCTTTTGAACTCAGTAACTGTAAGATTTAAGCTTACCCCTGTTCAGTATCTGCAATGTGTGGAGTATGGTTTTGTTTGTTGGGTTAACAAAATTGTACTTAAGTAGTTGTCATTGAACAAGTCTTAAAGCAGCCTGTTATATCATCTTTCAATTTGGACTGCATGATATCAACGGCTCTTTTGTCAGGTTTGAAAATATCTATTGCAAATGATATTGTTCTGAAGAAACCTTTTGGAGCCTTTGTGCTTGTTAAACTTATAATATTCCTTGCATCTGATCAAGTGTGGATTTTATATATGATGATTTCTGTTTACATTCTTTCACATATTTAGTCTATTAACCTGTGAGCTTTTATCAATATGGGGAGGAATGTTGATTTGAATACTGCCAACACTATGAAAGAAAGAAAATACAATGCAAGGATTGGGAAATGAAGCAATTCATTATTCATCAGAGATGCCATCTTTATATCACAGACAATTCTCACTTTTTTGTTTGCTACTTTTGTTGTTATTCTTTATTATAGAAAGTACTAAATCTATTTTCAGAAAATATGCAGAAAAGTGGAAGGATTTAGCAACAGAAATGTATGAGGAATTTCATTAATTATTAGTTTTGGAAGTAATGCAGAAGTCTGGCACAAGAAGACAGAGTTAAGTGATGAAAATTCCTCTGTGTGATACTTTTAAAATAGAGTTTAAATCTTAATGCAACACTTGAAAAAGGGAGATGTCTTGAGCTGGACTGTAATGGAGGACACAGGTGCTTGATAATACACATTTCCAGGTTGAACAAGTAGAATTAAAGAACATGAAGGGTGTTGAGAAAATTGAAGTTTTTAAGAACATAGTGGGGAAGATTGAGTCAGTTGGAAGACTAGCTCATGAAAATGGTTTTATTTGGATATCTACAATAGCAATCCTCTATGATGAAAACACAATTGTTTACTGTGCAACTCATTGGCTTTTTTGATGAATTTCAATTAAGATGGATTTATGGCAACAGTCGAACTTTTTAAGCTGAAAAGGATCTTTTAGATGGTGCCTATGATTGCTGGAATGACATTTTAAACACCTTGAGATTGATTTCATTTTCTATTTTGCTTTACAGGTGGACTGACGAGAGTCAATAAAGCATAAGAGTCCGATAACAGATTTGGTTTCATCTCTCACCTGCTAACTTGAGAAATCCAAGTTCAGAGGACAATTTATTAGAACAAATAATTCTTTGTAATTAGTAAAGGATTCCTTCACAAGAAGTGATCCTATGGAAGATTGGCTCATGTATGATGTAGTCATTATTGCAATCTGCCAAAATTAGAATGGGGAAGTTTTCCAGAGAGCCATGATGCTCGTCATTGTTTATTAACAGTGTTATTTGTTCTGAGCTGTATTTATTTATTTTTGTAAATGCCTTCTGATAAGGTATAGGTTTGATACGAAGACTGTGTCAAGCCTCCCTTGAAATGCCATTGCACTTAGTAACTACTAAATTATCCTGTACATTGTTTTTATTAACAGCACTGTTTATTCTGTGAGCTGTATTTATGTATTTTCATGAATGCCTTGTTGTAAGGTATAGGCTTGATCAAATATTATGTCAAGCCTTCCTTGAAATTACACTTGGTAATCCCTAAATAATCCTGTACATTGTTTATAATTCTAATGTATCCTGTACCTGAAATATCAGACATAATTTGATAATTTCATGTTACCCGGTTTCAGTTTATGTTTCATATACTAATGTTTGTGTTGCTTATAAGTGCAGTCTTTTTCCTTTAACATGTCCATTCCATGTTGAAACCTAAGGCTTATAGCTCTCAATAGTGCCAGTTGGTAATATAACTTATATTTTTACGGTTCCTTGTGACTTGGGTTTGCTAAGTTATATCCATCCTTGCATATTGGACTATTGATATGTGACAGTGCAATACATTTTATAATATTCAAACAGGCAGGTAAAGGCCGGACAGGTTTGATGGTGTGTGCGTATCTTGTATACATGGGTACACCAGTTGAAGAGGCTTTGCAGTTGTATGCAGATCGTCGAAGCTATGTCAATGAAGGGGTATGCAATATTAATTAGAAAATATTGGGAAATCCCCATTATGAATATTCATTAACTAAATAACTTTTTTCAATTTGTCTTAGGTAACTATTGCAAGCCAGCGGCGTTATGTTGGCTACTGGAGTAAAACAGTTGTATTTCGCAATGGGAACACAACTCCTCCCGAGGTTCTTCTACCTGCACCAAAAAGCCGAGAACTCCAAAGGATTCGCTTGTATGATACTCTATGTTCTAATCCCGTGCAGTTTGTTATCCAAGAAATCAGAGAGGTATGTATGCAGTATTTCATTTCAGACCTTTGCTTGAAAAATACAAAATGCTGGGTTGTTGGCTATTGCAGAAATGCAATATATGCTTGTAAATAGGTATCAAGGATTCAAGTTCTAATTATAATATTAATATTGGGTTTCATGTTCTGTGTATTAACAACAGATGGTTCTTGTGTTTATATTGATATTTTCATTTTTTTCTCTGGATTAGGAGCTTCTTATAAACAAAGGAACAAATATCTTTCTTATTGGTATTATTAATTCATTCTGATGTTTCGTTGTTTATAGAAAGTTAATACAGAGATTCATGAAGTTTAATATAATTCCTTTTGTCACTGATTTGATAGGTAAATTCTATAAAGTATGAGATACCCATGCCAATGTCCATAATTATGTTGTTAGGGATTTTTTTTACAATAAAGGAATTTCTCTTTCTTGGTTTTTTCTCTATAGATACTGTTAAAGGTTGGCAACATACCAATGCCCAGATGATATGCATTTGATTAATTGTTAAGATAAGAATGCATCCATATGAGAGGCTGAAAATCTGAGTATCCTCTCATACGGATCAAGCATATAGATGGCTCCTAAGAAGCTACAAAAATCAGATATAGATGGCTCCTAAATCTTACTTAAGTGAAGTGGTGTTTGAATTCTGCACCTTGGGATCAAGCAACTTATATGCCCCCCCAAACCAAAAAACCAGAGCTCTCACTTCTTCTGAAAGAGCTAAAAAAATGAGCACCATTCACTATGCCAGTCCAAGAAGAAAAAATGATCACTAAGCAATTAGCCAAAACTGACCAATTCTTGATATTCCCCACACTTGTTAAAGCAAGCAAGCAAACTAGACTGTTTATGGGATCTAAAATGAAAGCTCACTCCAAAGTCAATTCAATAGCATGCTGAAAAATAAATTGACCAGTCTTCTCAAAAATCGCATCTCTTTGCTCTCACTTTACATCTACATTTAGAGAAAACCAAAGCCAGCTCACTCCCTTTACTTTTTCTGAGGCAAGAATTGAACTTCCATACAAGAAGACAATTCACACATCTTGGTGAAACTGCAAATCAGAGCATAAATTTCATAACTCTCAATGTTACTCCCTATTGAATGAAAGAAAACCTACCAGCTTTCAGCTCATGCATCCCCAGTTTCACTCTTTCCATCAACTCCACACTCATCAATAATCAGCTCGGAGCAATCTAGCAGCAGAAAGAGAGCGAGGCAAAACCTGCTCATTTGACATCCTTTTTATCAGCAAAGGTTGCTACCATCTTTGTATAGATTAATAAAATCACTCAAAAAATAGGTTCAACTTTACTGCTCAAAATATAGAAGCTTAAATATTAGTGCATAAAACTAATGAAAGCCGCCACAATTTTTGCATCCTATGTTCAGTTGTCCACTTTTCCTCATCTTAGTCAGCTTGAAGATAAATGTTGTTGGAAGGGAGCTATTTAGATCCTTCACAATAATATCCCCTCAATTTTAGAGGCGCTTCGTCTGCATTTTTACTTATTTCAAGTTTCCCAATCTTGCCTTGATTGTTGGACTGTTATTATTATGCATGACCATATCGCTGTTAGTTTGAATGGTGCTGCTTGAGATTGCTACCAGTGAGGTTGCAGAATGGTTGCGTGCAATATCATAAATATTTCTCTAGTATTCTCCAAGTCTTGCATGGTGAAATTTATATAGAACTCCCTCAGTAATTTCTAGACCCACTTGATGTGCTTATCAAGCCAGGTCCTAACTGTTAATTTTAGATTAGACAGAGAGCAATAGCAGGAAAAACAAAAATAGGAACACAAAGAACATCAAGATACGCTGGGAAAACCTCCCTCTTGGAGGTGAAAAAAACCAGCAATTAATCTCAGATCTGTATTAGACAAATCAGCATGAGTCTTTTACAAAACCGCTTCAACTCTTGAAGCACTCAGGTTAGGGTATATACAGCAATATCAGAACTTATCTGCAAGATATGAATGCTGATCAAGGACAGGATATGTCTGCTGCAGGTTCGCTTACCTGAAATGGGGCTTGCTGTCCAATCGCTGCCCTTGAGGACAGTTCACTGTCACTGCAAGATGGTTCGCTATCTTTGGAAGCAATTCGCTGATCACTGCTGAGTTCGCTGACCTTAGGAAGCAATTTGTTGATCACTGCTGAATTCGCTGATTGAGGATGAGTTGAATGTATATTTGAATGGTTGCGAATCAACTTGTATATATATGAGTCAATGCCACTTAATAGGCCTTAGGTCGGCCTTATTGATTTTGGCGCCAAGAAGGATCAGACCTACAAGTATAGGTCTTGTCTAATCACAATTACAAGTTACATATGGCACCCAATTAGGGCCAGACTTACACAAAGTCAAATTGAATCAATAATAAGCTAGGTTGCCAGTTCGGGTTCGGGCACCGGTTCGGGTTCGAAGAACCGGTACGCCGGTATGACAAAATTTTGAAAAAGGGTTTGGGTTCGTTATACAAAAACATGTAAATTATATATATATATATATGCAGCCTATAAGCATGAATTGAGATTAGCATGTCATATAGCATCATATAAACAACAAAAGCAACATGAACTTGTAATCATAGCATCATGATCATACCATAACAGTATCATACACATCAAGTTTAATATCAAAATGATAAAATATTCAAGTATCATTGTTTCAACTTTCAACAATTTAAAGTTTGATCATCAAATGGATTCTCTAATTCATCATCCTCATCATTGACATTGACATTAGATGAATCAATGCCAATGCCAATGCGACTTACACTTGCACTTGCACTTTAAATTTGCTCGCTATCTAAGTCATCAAATGCAACAAGCTGAGAAGTGAAAGCATCCAAATCAGTATGCTCTGGCTCTATATCCCACATCTTCATTTCCCCTTGCTTGTAGTCATATTACTTGTGTGAAATGAGCCAAGTTAATGTTTTAAAACTCACTTTTAGGGTTATATTTTAATTTTTTATGTGGTGGAATTCAAAAAAAATTAAATTTTGCAAACAAAAACCCATTTTTGGGCTGTCAGACCCCTGGGTTCGACCTGGGTCCTCTTGGGTTCGACCGGATCCGAACCACGCCCGTGAATCACGGACCCTGTCCAGACCACAGGTGGACCGGACCAGAACCCCGGACCAGGACCGTACCAGACCAGTACCAGGGGTCTAGGGGGCCGAACCCGGTAACCTAGATAATAAGCCTAAGGCCGACAGGCCACTGAATTGCCAAGAGTACTAGGTTGGCCCTAGAAGGGATCCAACCTAGCTACAAACATCAACACTAACTGGTTTTTAATGAGTCCATGGAGGGGATCACTGCCTCAGAGAGATTGTTAACTTAAAAACCTGTCAAGATCTCTCTTCCTACCACCAACAGTCAAGGTACTAGCTTTTCCACCTGAACCAGTCTTACATGCAGTATAACTCTTTTGGAGAATTTCTTGCTTTGGGATGGTTTAGGATCAGCAAAGCCCTTTACCTTTTTCTTCTTTTATGGATGCAGAGGCTTGAGAAGCCATCACAAACTTCTTGTTAAAGGTAATCAAAATAGGAGCCTGAATAGGAACAAACCAAAAGATCAAGAAGTGTCTCAGAATTAGGTCTGCTCATTATGAGCTCCACCTTGCGAGCTAAGCTTGTCTGGACTCTCCTAAATCCTCATGACTGTTAGGGAGCATATTTTTGTTCACAAATATGGAGCTAGTAATGATGGCATGTGCTTGTGCAACTCCATTCTTCAAATTTATGGTGCCTTTAAAATCTGGTCCTTGATTGTTAGAGCTGCTGATTTGATAAAAAGTGACACTTCATTGTATTTAGGGAACAAACATCTCATCATATGTCGGGAGGATCTAATTCTGGGCCACAAGCCTCTGTGCTCTCTCATGCTGAGTGGCCTCTTTTTGTCCATGGAGCAGCTCGGGGTGGAAAAACTTGATCACTTCATTGACTGAGATTGAAGTCTGTCTTAATTGTCTCACTTCAATGGTCTTTATGAGGAACACCAAAATGGTTGGGTGCTAATCAAGAAGAATATCTTGGTATCCTTTCTATTTTCTAATGATCTTCATGGTGCTGACAATTTAATTTGGGGTGAGATTAGCTCTGTAAGCTGCTATTTTGTCAGGGATGGCACTCATTCTCTACAGATTGGATCAAACTTGAGTATTACTCCTAACGTTAAAATATTTTAGTGGCTTGTCTGACAGGCTAAGATACACATTGGTGAAAATCTCATTAAGAGAGGTATAATAGGATTGCATATTGCTTCAGATGTAATCTCACATCCTTTCTGATTGAAAGGAGGCCTCCTCCATTTGGATCTGTATGTGTCTGTGTTTTGGGGTCCACTTTCTAAATAAATTGAGCTTACAAATCTGCACCTAGCAATGAAATTCCTGTTACTCCAGCTTGTTCAAAGGCAAGCTTCTTATAAATTTTTTTTTGGTCTTCTTAATCTTTCTTTTGCATTTGTTTTATTTGGATTGATAGAAACAAAGGAACTTTTGAAGATCCAACTACCCCAAAAAATGTTCTTATCCACAAAATCTAGCTAGCTATGGTGGAGAATGTGAAGGTTCACTTCAATAAAAAAAAATCTGAATGTGCCATCTAGTGCTAACTCCATTTTCTCAGAAAGTGGAACCCTTTTGGGTTTCATCAACAATGCTCCAGCCAGCTTCCCTGCCCTAGAAATTCATTTCACTTATCCTCTGCTTTTTTTCTTGATGGTGCCTCAAAGTCAACCCTAGCATTAGGTGTTGCTAATGTTGCTAGTGTGATATGGTCTGGTCTTAGTTTAAGATTTTAGACTGATGCATAAATCTTGGATAGGCTTCCAATGACGTTGCTGAACTAATGGGCGACAAGTTTTGTCATCTTCTTGCACCCAAGGAAAAACTCAAGAACCTTACCATCTATGGGGATTCTAAGTTGATAATCCAATTCTTTCGGGTAAACATGTGATTAAATCTGTCCTACTATGTCTTTTGTAAAACTAAGTCTCAAGATTTTACAAAATTTTGACTTGATCAGCTGGCAGCATATTCTTAGAAATTAGAACACTCTTGCTGATAGAAAGGCTGATGGAGGCATACATCTTCATCCACGTTCAACCTGTGTTAGACATTTTTGAACCTGAGAAGCTTTTTTCTTTGACAGTTCTGAGATCTTTTCTGGCTATGCCAGAACCTTCTTGGCCTGGCTCTTTTGTTACTTTTGTCTTTTGACTAATATATTTTTGTGCAACATTTTCTGAGTTTTAATAAAGCCTTTCTTTTTATTATATATGCACTGCACCTCTGCTCAAGTACCAAGGGAATTTGGTGCCAAATCTTTGCAAAGTGTCTGATACCCATGGCACTAGGGGAAGAATTATGGTCATTTTCAAATTTCAGTCCTCCCATACAGCTCCCATTCCTATGGACGATAGCCAAAATTAACATGCAAGTGATATTGCACGCTTGAGGCATATAATAATTCTCCTTAGTGCCACCAAGCGCCTTACCAAGGGAAAGCATATATGGTGGGGTCCATGCCAATCTGGCATGAGCTCGTCCCTTGCCTTAAATTTTGAATTTAAAAAAAAAAATTGCCACTACTTATACACTTATTAACAATGTATACATAATCATAAAGAATGCATCAACCACACATTAAATCATTCAGGTAGGCCAAGGCCATTTTCTAACATGCATAAGTAAGCCAACATCTATGCCATTCCCATCAGTAATGTAATAATCAGAATCATGATAGATTGCCCTTTGAGGCATTAATGGATTGATGATAATCAGAGCCTTGCCCTTGATGGCTAGGTCCCGGAGGATGCATCTAGTGACCAGTATAAATTGTTTTATCCCTTACAACACATGTACATTAAGAATCACAATAGATTGCTCTTAACAAATGTACCTTGAGGGAGTATAATAGAGACCAGTATGAGTAATTTTAATGCCCACAACATACATATACATCTAGTTTCCCTGAAGTCACAGTAACTTTCTGACTATGAACTTCTGCAATTTTAATCTAGACTATGCCTTCTATCTCTTATGTGACGGATTTGTGCGGAAATCCAGATTGCAAACACATCTGACATCAGACCCCCACTTTGTCTCCAGATCCCTTACAAACAGTCATAGATTTGGTAGATTTACTTAACAGTGGAGAGTGAATATATAATAGTATGATACAAAGATGCAATCTTTCAGAAATTTCATGCTGGTGTGCTATAACTGTTTGCTGTAGAGGAAAGAACATTGGATTCACAACCACCTGAACAGTTCAAGTGCCTGCGAATATTCTCAAATCAATTTTGAAAATAAGATATTGTGCATGTTATGAAGTAGCCACAAGAGGCATCATAATCAAAACCCTCCATATGCTGCGAACAAAGAGAAAGCTACAACTATTTGCTGGGGATGGTAGAATTATGGTGGTTCATTACATGACATAGTAATAATGCTTAGTATTATGTCTGTTGAAGTTGTGGGAACAAGGGCTAATGATAATTTCACAGCTGATTGATATGATCTTTGTCTGTCCCAGAAATCAGGTCAACTTTATCAACCTGCAGTGGAGGTGGTACGTGATTATTGCAGGAAAGTGCAAAAAGGAAGTCAAAAAATAATGAATCCACGTTATTACCTTTCATTCTTGCACAATGACAATGATGAGAAAAAAAAGGATGAGGAACAACCTCATTTTGTAGTGCAAATGGATACAGAAAGTTCTATTATAGACAAGAAGACGTGCCTAGATTATAACTTTGACAAGCCTCTCTTGGTAAATTAAGCATTTCACTTGTTCTATACTTTTTTGTCATGCATGTGAAACTTATTCTAATGGTTATCAGACAACTCTTTTGTCAGATCACAGGTGATGTCAGAATAATTTTCTATGACAAAACTGGTTACAGGATTTTCTATGCTTGCTTCAATACTGCCTTCATTGTTAACAGCATCTTACAGGTATTATTTTTTTCCCTTTCTGTTCTAGTTTTAAATATGTATCGTTATTCTACAGCTAATTCCTTGATTCGTTTGGCAAGCGTTCCTGTTTGTTAGCCTGTTCTCATTCTTATTTACTAGCTATTCGAAATTAGTTAAGGAGAAAAAGGACTAAGACACTAATTCGTTGTGTGGTTTACAGTTTTCCCAAGGAGAACTAGACAAAGTAGGCCGGAAAGCGAAATCCATATTTGGCCCTAACTTCTGTGTGGAATTACTATTTGGGCCTGCGGTGCCTCATCATCCTGATGTAATTATTAATGTGGGTAACCTTGAGGATTCCTTCTGATTTTAATTTATAATTTGGGTTCTCTTGATCATTTCGGTTTAGTCTCTTGGCCTTCACTTAAGATCTTCTTCATCAGAAAATAAATCCCAGATGTTAATAAACTTCAATAGGCATCTAGTTAAAAATTACCTATTGATTGTAAATTCTTTTATATGATGCAATTCAGCTTCAATCTGCTCGCAGTATGAAGATGCACTTTTAGCTTTGTCTTTGATGCTTTAAACTGACAAATGGATTGTGTCACCGATATTTGCCTCTTGCACTGTCTTTGATGCTCATCTCCCAGCTTCACACTGATAGATGCAGGGACATTTCCCAAGTTTGGGAACTTTTGAAGTCAAACTTATCCTTGTAAGTTTGGCATGCGTGCAGATGTGGAGTCATTTCATGGTTGTTAGCTTCTATAACTTGGAAATTAATTTATCATAAACTTGATTTCAGATGAATATATCAAACTTCATTTTGTTATTAGTTTTTACTTGTCCATAGAATCCTTTCAGATGGCAGTCTATATTGTTATGCTTACTTCATGAGTAAGCAACTGGAGTTTATTTAGTTTTAATTTCTCCCCCTTTTAATTTCCATTGAATCCTACCACATTTAACTCCAAGTGCCACTACTATATCCGACTTTGAGTTTTAGAAGCCAAAATAAGATCACTTTTGCTTTTGCTATATTTGAACTAGGAACATACTCAGTTAAACAGATGCTGAAGCAATCTAGTTAAATTGAGAAATTGTTTTCTTGTTTGTTTGTAGTGGTTCTCTAAACCATACATTCATGGTTTCATCCAAGGGATGGTACACATGAGAAAGTATAGTGTTGTTTTGACTTATTTTTCAACATTCTTGAAGCAAAAATTTGGAGGTAAGAGTTGTATGAATTTTACGAGAGTCGAAAAAATGACAATATCGTTTGAGATGATTATCAGTTTAGAACTGATATTCCTGGCCTTTTATTGCCGATCAATATAGGCTTATATTGCTTTTGCGAGATTTATTTTGTTCATGGTTAGCATAAAGCGTGGTAGAATTTTGTTTTCCACCAAATCCAATGCCATACATCTACATGGGAGGAGCAGATTCCTGGCCGCCATTTTGAAAAAAACTACGCTCTTTTTTATTTTATCAAGTGAATTAACTTCCATATTTATATTCAAATTAAGGAAGTTCTTATTCCTCTAGTGGACATAAGCACCTAATGAATAGAGATAAATTTTGAACTGTTAGGGAGTCTTGAATTTGAATGATTTGGATGGCTCATTTTCCTTATAATTGGCCTCCTATCAATATGGAGACTATCTGGCTATAGTGATTATAGTGTACGAGGCTAATGTTTATAGATAAGTAATAATTTTATATTAGGAAAATTTGTGAGACAAGGGTGATTTATAAGGTGAAATAAACTATAAAAACTTTACAAGTGGTGAAATATATTAAATATGTAATGTGGGCTTCTATTGATGCATATGGTGAGAACACACGTTTAAAAATGCATATAATATACATGGTTAGAAACAAAATGTCTTGAAAATAGACGAAGACAATGGTTAAACAACGTGATCATTATTGATCTTTAACGATGGTGCATAGTGACAACTTGGTACATAATCCTAGATATTAAAATACAAGGCTAAATATTAAAATATAAAGATAAAGAATTCTTGTCTGGCAAGAAATGCCTTAGAAAGATCAAGGATTGTGTTTCTTTTTTGCTTTGAATCTATTGGAGCCCCAGATATTAAAAAATACTAATCCACAAAAAGGTCCCAAAATGCCCAGTTTAATTGAACTTCTACAAACCATTCTTGAACCCCTTTAGCCTAATAAAGCTCAAGAAATCCAGCAAAGGCGATAGGGAAGTCGTCTATAATTCTCCGCTTAGAGACATAACCTTCATTGTCGACTATGAGACAACCCACAAAAGCTTGAGCTTTCTTTCTTAAAATCTTGTTGCTTATGATTTCTACCTTACCATATAGGAGGTCAACAATTTGTTATGATTTTATTACTTTTCATTTGCGAGATGGTTAAAATATTTTGAAGAGAAAAGTTGATCTTCATCTTAATTTTGAAAACCAAGGATTTTGCCAGTTGCAAATTTGACAAACTACCAAAGCCTAAAGTCTTAAATTTATTTCTTTCCCTTGAAATGTACTGGCACAACAGATAAGAGCTTGATGGCTTTGGATCATCAAACCCATAAAGGTGGTAAATTTTTTTTCTAGATTGTTAACCAAACATAATTAAGCCTTGATAGAAGTTCACCTTTCTTTAAAAAAAATGCCTACAAAGTTTGCCATAAGAATTCCTCGTTAAGGTTATTTAATTTGAACTTTTCCCATTTAAAAAGGTTATATTTATAACCTTGAGCCCAAATTGATTGCACCTAAAACAATGGAAAGGTAGTTCCTCAAAAATTAAAAATTGAATCAAGGAAATTGTGAAAGAGAATTTTTTAATTGAAGGCTGGAAATTTTTGTTATGACTAGAATTTGTTTTAAAACTAACTTGTTTTGCCAATTATTAGTTAAGATTAATATTTCATAAAATCAAAGGAAGATTGCACATATGAAACCAAAATGTGATTCTAGTGATGATAATTACTACTAGGTAGAGAAAAGAAGTCCAAGGAGTCACAAAAATGCTAAACCTTGTAAAGAACCATGAGCTACTATTTCTCATGAAATTTTAAGCCTTAGTGGTTTGGAATTAAACTAGAAGCCTCAGCCAAGAAGAGAGAAAAGGATCAACTAGGTTGTTCTAATTTGTTTCCATCCATGCCATAATATCTACAAAATATGAATGCTTTCTCAAACAATGAAAGATGAGATTGGTTGTTAACGTCATTTGAAATGGAGTCCAAACTTTAAATAAGAGATACAAATTTAAAAACTTGTATGCCGAAAAAAAACTTTAGAATTGCCCAAAAAGATAAGTAGATTCTCAATTTGCTCCTTTGCCAAAGAATCTCCCTTCTTATTTGAAGAAGACCAAGGAACCCCAAAAATATCATTCCCAAATAATCTCAATCCACCTAGAAGTAGGGATTTGAAAGGGAAACCAAACTTCAATCAACCAATAAACAAAAGGGGTTGGACAAGTTTGATTTGTTACTTGCAAATATCATTGCAATTGCAGATTTCTTGTAGGTATTCTTGTTTTCCTTGCAAAAAGGGGAAACCTTTGTCCCCAAATAATCATCATCACATTTTTGGAAGACTTCTAAGTTGAGTCCATCTTTTTTGAAATGTCACCAGTGTTTGCTTACCCAATCACATGTAATCATTAATCTTCTTTATGGTCTTCTACTTCATTGCTTGTTTGACTACTTCCACTATTGCATACACATTAAGGGGGAATTTATTAAATGTCTTGCAAGGACCATCTTTATCTAGCACAGCTTCCTTCTTAATATGGACCAAAACTAGGTTGCCTATTGCAAAGTCTTTTACCTTTTCTTACCTAAATGCTCCATGTATTTCTTACTACATTTAGACATGAATACCTTGACTTGTTTATGTTCATTCTATATATGCATGATAAACTTTAGGGCCTTCACACTATATATTTGGGTTCCAATATGATCTCTTGGTTCCAACACCCATCTAGGGTTGCTTCCATAAACTACTTGGAAGGGTTTTTCTTTTGATATCAAAACACTATTCACAAATCATGCTCACACCAATAACACATTCCACTACTCAAGCTTGTCCTCGATTATGATACCTCGTCAAGTTGTCAAACCCTTATAAACATTCTTGTCTGCTCATTAGTTTGTGGATGATATGTATATATATAGAATATAACTTTTCCATTTTTATTTCATGAGTTATTTGAAAATGTCTCAAAAATTGGTGTACCATTGAAGCCCTACACTTCAAATAAATCTATGCAACCTCATAACTAACAACAAGAACAAATTTGTCACATGTGGCATATCACTAGTTTCTTGGCATGGAATGAAGTGCACCATCTTGGACAACCACTCAATAGCCACAAACACTTGATCATGATTGCATTGGGATTTGGGTAGTCCAAGGACAAGGTCCTTACTAATGTCCTCCCAAGGTTGTCATGGTGTCATTTGAGGTCGATACAACCTTGTATTTTGACTACTACATTTTATAACTTGACACATCTAATATATATCTATACAAACATATGGACCTTTTATCCCATCCATATCTAATGCTATCTTGTAGCAACCAACACTGATGTCTTGCCAATGCCAAAAATGTATTGGCAACTTGTTACAATGATTTTCCTTGATTAGGTCCACATTGAGCCTTGTGAGATACACAATTGTTATTCTCTAAACAACAAACAATCTTTGATTAATCTAGTTATTGATTCCTATCCCCTCCCATAAGAGTTTGGCAAGAACTTTTGGATTCACTAAAATCCACACCCTCTGAATATAATTCCCCCATTGTGTTGAATCAAACAAATTCCACATATTAATGATCAATACACTCCTTTTTTCAAAGGCATTTATGACTTGGTTGAATCTCCATGCTTTTCAACTCAAATGAATAAATTTTTAAGAGTTTAACCCATTTCATGTGTCTCTAATTCGATTTTCTTTGGCTATTGATCAATTATACAGATTGGTGATCAATACACAATACAACATCCTTTGGTAATATATAATGCTACCAATTTTTCAATGCTTGAACAAATAGCATAAAACTCTTGATCATAAACATAATACATTTGTTTTGTATTATTCAATTATGAATTGAAATGTGCAACCGACCTACCCTCCTAGCTCAAAGTAACACAAATGGTGCTAATGTCGGCATCACATCACAATATACTTGAAAGACCTTATCAAAATTTGATAAACACAACAATGGTTGTTTTGTCATCTTGCATTGAAGTAACTCAAAAAAATTCATGGCTACTTACACCCACCTACACTCCTTATATGGTTGGTGTACAAATGTTGTCGAAGTTCCTAATAAATTTACAATAAAAGGTAGCATGCCATGAAGGCTCCAAGCCTCAAAACAAACCTTTTTGTGCCAACCAATCCACAATTACCTTCATTTTTAAAGATTTGTCTTCAACATCTTTGGAGAACATACACTCCTACAAAGGCAAATTCTTCTTTCATAAAACTATATTTCTTTAGATTTATCAATAAAATCTTTTAGCCTTTATATGTCACGCCAAAAAATAAGCTGGTTTTTTTACTTTCTAACTAATGTTTTAGCTTGTATAGGCTTAATGCTATGAAAATTAAGGGTAACATTGTTGGCAGTGGGCCAGCATCCCTCGCGGGGATTCACGACATGGTTTAATAGCCTCCTGTGGATTCTATAAGTCTAGTGGTTGTATCGGGCATTGACAGGTCGATCTTTTGGTGCAACGACAACCCTAGCTTGTAACAAGTGGTATCAGAGGTTGGTCACAGGTTCGAATCACGCAGGCCATGGTGAGTGACACTGGGAGGGGGATTGTTGGTAGTGGGCCAGCGTCCCTTGTGGGGATTCACGACATGGTTTAACAACCTCCTTTGGATTCTTTAAGTCTAGTGGTTGTATCGGGCATTGACAGGTCGATCTTTTGGTGCAACAATAACCCTAGCTTGTAACAAACATAACTTCAACCTATTAAGTATTCAATAAACAACTTTATTCTAATCATATCACTATCCAATTAAGAGAACATGCATACACAATTACTAGATGACTTAGGTAGGACTAAGTTTTTGAACACGTAATGATATACTTATCTTTAATGTGCAAGTAGAACAATTGAGTTGCAAATGTGTTTCATTGAATTTTTTATTTACTATGATTGTATGTTTAAACGAATATATCATAACCTTAATGTTTTTGTTTTGATAAAGGTAAGTTTTCATGGGACCACAAACTTAATAAACAAAAACAAAACAATTGTAGCCAAGATATCAAGTGAGAACAAACACAATGCAACCAAATTGTTAGACACAAAATAATATCCAAGGATCCATCTTAAACTATGTCAAGCCCTTCCCTACTCAACCAACGCCCATAACCACATGCCGGTTCACCCTAAGAAAACACACCGCTTTACTTTGGCACAAATGCCGGTTCACAGTGTTATACCGGGTCTCTCCTCTTCAACATAATGACATCAATGACAACATACAATGTCATTATGTCCTCATACCGGTTCACATAATGCCAACAATCTCCCCCTTTGGCATTGATGGCAATATACAAAGATATCTCTTCGCTTCACATCTTCTCCCCCAATTTCTACCGATATCTTATCCGCTTCTCCTGCAGATATCTTCTCCGCTTCTCTTCTTCTCCCCCTTTGACAACAATGCCAAAGTGGAGGCACAAGCTTCCCTGTTCCATTATGCTGCTCCCCCTGAGGAGTAGCATCCTTCAACACATCAATCCTGAAGAAAAATTTGACTATGCAATACCTGACTGATGTGGAGCATATACCTTTAGTTCACCTCCTGAAGGGGCAACACCCCTAATTCACCTCTTAAGTACATAAATGTAGCCTTTGGGAGAGGCTTGGTGAATATGTCTGCTAACTGCTCTTTACTGGAAACATGTTCGAGTGCAATCTCTTTGTTTTGAAGTTTTTCCCTCAAGAAATGATACTTAAGCTCAAAGTGCTTGGTTCTAGAATGCAAAAACGGATTCTTGGAGGTGTTAATTGCACTAGTATTGTCACAAAATATACTTACCGGTTCAGATACAGGAACTTTGAAGCCATTTAATACATGCTTCATCCAAATTGTCTAAGTGCAATTCATAAAAGCTGCAACATACTCTGCTTCCGCTGTAGACTGAGAGATACAACTCTGCTTTTTACTCATCCATGAGACCAATCTACCACCGAGAAAGAATGCACCACCGGTTGCGCTCTTCCGGTCATCTACATTACCAGCCCAATCAGCATCTGTGAACACTCTCAGGTTAAAATCATTATTGTATGGATACCATAACCCATAGTCAATAGTTCCCTTCAGATACCTAAGAATCCGCTTGACTACAACCAAGTGGGATTCTCTTGGACTTTTCTGGAACCTTGCAGTAATGCCAACTACATGTGCAATATCCGGTCTGCTATGCACTACATAATGCAACTTACCAATCATTGATCGATATTCCTTCTCATCAACCAATGCTGAGTCATTCTCTTTGGATAGTTTACAACCAGTCACCATAGGTGTACCAACCGGTTTGCTATCTTCCATGCCAAAGGTCTTCAATACCTCTTTGACATACTTGGACTGAGTGATGAAGATTTCATCTTTCATCTGCTGGATCTGCAGTCCAATGAAGAACTTAATCTCCCCTATGAGTGACATCTCAAACTCTTTCTTCACTCATCTGCAAACTCATGACTCATCTTGTCATCTCCACCAAAGATAATGTCATCAACAAATACCTCACAGATCAGGATCTGATCTCCTTCATACTTTAAGTAAATATTGCTATCTTCACTTGTTCTCTCAAATCCAATCTTCACAAGATGGGAATGCAGGCATTCATACCATGCTCTAGGTGCTTGCTTTAGACCATATAAGGCTTTATGTAGCCCACACACCATGTCACTGTCTTCAGATAGGGAAAACCCATCTGGTTGCTCCATATACACTTCCTCTTCAAGTACACCATTTAGGAACGCGGATTTTACATCCATTTGATATACTTTGAATCCTTTAAAAACTGCATATGCAAGAAGCATACAAACTCCTTCCAATCTGGCTATAAGAGCAAAGGTTTCTCCATAGTCTTCTCCTTCTTCTTGGGCATATCCTTTGCACACCAGTCTGGCTTTGTTTCTAATCACTGTGCCATCCTCATTCAGCTTATTTCTAAAAACCCATTTGGTACCAATGACATTTTTATGCTCCGGTCTGGGTACCAAAGACCATGTACCATTTTTCTCTATCTGGTCAAGTTCCTCTTCCATTGCCTTGATCCAGTCTTCATCTTTATGTGCCTCTTTGAATGATTTAGGCTCAAATTCAGAGATCATACATGAGTTTTCTCTTACCTTTCTTCTTGTAAGAATTCCAGCATCCTTATCTCCTATGATCTGCTTAGGATCATGATTCAGCTTGACATATCGAGGAATGGTCTTGATAGATTCCTCTTGCTTTTCTTCTTCATCCTCATCTCCATCAGTATCAACATCTACATCTACCAGTGTAGGAACACTGTTACTGCTACTTGGTTGACTGACAACTAGTTCCCAGAAGGTTACAACCGGTTCATTTACCGCTTGCTCACTACCGGTTTCCTCAGTTTTCTCAGAGGTTTCATCAACTCTTACATTGATGCTTTCCATGATTCTCTGAGTCCTATTATTGAAACACTTGAGAGCTTTGCTCTTGGTGGAATACCCTAGGAATATTCCCTCATCACATTCGCATCAAATTTTCTCTGGTGTTCGCTCCTCTTGATGTAACATTTGCTACCAAACACTCTAAAATAGCTAACCACAGGTGTCTTACCGGTCCAATACTCATAAAGAGTTTTATCCTTACCTTTCTTGATGAGTACCTAGTTCATTGTGTAGACTGCAGTGCTCACCGCGTCTCTCCAAAAGGTGTGAGCTACCTTTCCTTGAATCAACATGGTTCTAGCTGCTTCAACCACAGTCCGGTTATTCCTCTCTGCTAGGCCATTCTGCTGTGGAGTCTGAGGGGCAGACAATTGCCTCTTGATGCCATGTTCTTCACAGTACTTGTTGAATTCATCGGAAGTGAATTCCCCTCCTTGATTAGTTCTTAGGCACTTGATCCTTTTGCCGCTTTCCTTCTCCACTAATGCTCTGAAAGCTTTGAACTTTACAAAAGCTTCAGACTTATCTTTCAAGAATGTGACCCACATCATTCTTGAACAATCATTAGTGAGAATCATGAAGTACCTATCACCCTGCATACTCCTAGTTTTCATAGGACCACACAAATCAGTATGCACAAGATCAAGCAAATTGTTAGCAGTGAAAGGTTTACCTTTAAAGGTTGAGGAAGACATTTTCCCTAGTTGACACTCTCTGCACAAGGTATTATCCGGTTTTCTTAGCACCGACAACCCTCTAACTGCCTTGATCTTACTGGCCTTCACAATGTTATCAAAATTTACATGGCAGAGTCTCCTATGCCATATCCAGCTATCATCAAATTTAGCCATAAGACATGTACTTATATTTGCATTCAGTTGAAATAGGTTAACTTTGGTCTGCATGCTAGTGGCCACCAATTCACCATTCTTTCCTTTGATTCTGCACACTCCATTCTTGAATTCCAGAGTGAGACCACTGTCATTCAGCTGGGCAACACTCAGAAGGTTGTGTCTGAGACCATCAACCCAATACACATTGTCAGCACTACTCTTTCCATTCAGAGAGATGGACCCTCTGCCTTTGACCATGCATGGTGCATCATTACTAAAGCGAACCACACCACCATCATACTCTTCCAAGGATAGAAACTTGCTCCGGTCACCAGTCATATGGTGAGAACAACCACTGTCAATAATCCACTCATTGGAATTATCAAATTGGGAGACAAGAGCCTTCTTGTCTGCCACATCTTCCTTGACAGCAACAAACACAATATCTTCATTTTCTTCATCTTCTGATTCCTCATCTGTGACACCTTCATCAACTGCCACAAAACAGTTTCTCTGGTTTCCTCCTTTGAATTTCTTGAACCTTTCCGGTTTGTCCTTGTTGTTGCCATTAGGACAGTTTACAACAATATGTCCTATCCGGTTACAAGAAAAGCATTTCAAAGGGAGCTTACCTCTGTATTTGTCGGTTCCTTTAGGAAGTTTCTTGGCAAGAAGAGCTTCAAATGCCATCAGAATCTCCTCATCATCCATTTCTCTGCTCTGTCTTGGTTCACCACTAGTGCTAGCTTCTTTTCCTTTTCTAGATGGTACAACAGAAGCTTTAAAAGCTGATTCAGTCTTTTGAACACTGCCATCAAAACTATTTAGCTCATAGGCTGCCAATTTTGCAATGATGGAGTCTAGGGATACCTTAGTCTTGTCTATTGATCTCAACTCCTGAATAGAAGCAACCCTTATTGCATAGACCAGTAATAAGGATCTCAAGACTTTGCTTACCATAGTGGAATCTTCCATTTTACCACCTGCACTCTTGATATCTCCAACAACAGTTTTGATTCTTATTCCATACTGTTGAATGGTCTCACCTTCAACCATTCGCATGTCTTCAAACTTTCCTCTAAGGCTTTCTTCCTTAGCTTGTTTTACATGCTCATCACCGCCATAGATATTTTCAAGAGTATCCCATACCTCTTTGGGATTTACCTTATCTTGGACATCAATAAACTCAATGTTAGATAAACTACTAATTAGGGCTTCCATGACTTACCCATTCTCCCGCATCTCTCTCTTTTGGTCATTGGTGAGAGTACCGGTAGGAGCAACATAGGCATTCTCAACATAACTCTAGTGTTGAGCACCCATGCTTCTGATGTATATCTTCATTCTGTCTTTCCATATACTGAAATTTTCTCTTTTGAACTTTGGACCTTCCCTCTTCATCATTAGACTGGGATCTTTACCTCAAGCGGTTAAGCTTATAACACAGAGGACCTGGAGGAAGCTTTGATACTAATTGATAACTCAATGATGAACGGATAGTACCAAACCGGTACTGAGAGGGGGGGGGGTGAATTGGTACAGACAAAAATCACAATCCTAAACCGATTTGTCAGTAGACACTGTGCTTTTACAGACAAATAGTAACCTTGGTCTTAAACAGAGTACAACCAGCAAAACCCAGAATAACTGAGACAAGCATAAACCGGTTGACACTTATCTTCTCACACAATCTAATACTTCATTTCCATTTCATCCTAGTGCATGAATAGATAATCTATCATCAAAGACATATATATAAACAACTAGATCAACATGATTCACCGCTTGACAGAAAATAACATATCATCACATGAAAAGGACATCACATATGACACACATATTTTTCACGTGGAAACCCAATTGGGAAAAACCATGGCGGGGATGAATACCCACAAGATTGTTTTTGAACTCTTTAGAAGTCCGCTTTGTTAGGAGCCTTGTCCGGTTAAAGACTGATACAATAGGTTATGTTAGGAACCGATCCTGTTAGGGATCACCTGGTTAAGGGATGGCTAGAATACCCGGTTAAGGGTTAAACCCTGTTAAAGGTTACCTTGTTAGAGGATTTCAAGAACTCAATGGTTTTGAGTCATCCTGTTAAAGGATTTACAACAAGCCGGTTAAAGCTACCCTATTAAGGGATTTCCTAACTGTTGAAGTGGTTAGAGATCAATAGGTATTACAATGATCTGGTAACAACACTCAATGCCAATGCAGATCTACTTTAGCTCCTCTTCACCTTCTGCACTTACACTCTAGAGGTATCACTTCACTCTTTTGGTCTGGCAAGAATCACGTATCTCTTCACTTGGATACTCACACACAACTTTTGCCAACAACCTCGGAAAGAAACACAACATTGACCTTATAGGAAAACAGATAGGTCGGTAGCATAAACCCTAAACCCTAAATCTGTTAGGTTAAGGAATTCAAACGGTTCAATCCTGACCATTGAGCACACTGCATTAAATGCAACAATCCTGATCCAATCTCAAGACATTCTCCATCGTTCATTTTCCACCAATTTCATGGTAGGTGATAACCCATCACACGTTATCACCATTTATAGACTTCGCACATTCCTGAGGTAGATAGGAACAATCTCCTTCATGCAAGATCCTTCACGTGCACAAGGCTGACGCATCACCATGATCTGTTCTTCATTACAATGCTAACTCATCACACAAAGTCACCGATTGAGTCACACAGGCTTGAGACACTTCAACTGGAAACCCTGAAGTTGTGACTACCAACCGGTAGTCATACAAAGATTCCATGTGCCAGTTCCCATAACCACATGTCGGTTCACCTTAAGCAAACACACCGCTTTACTTTGGCATAAATGCCGGTTCACAGTGTTATACGGGTTCTCATATATACCAGTTCTCTCCTCTTCAACATATTGACATCATTGACAACATACAATGTCATTATGTCCTCATACCGGTTCACATAATGCCAACAAGGAACACATCCCTCAAACTCTCCAAGATGATATGACAATGAAGTTTTGAACCAACATACTAAACTCACCCTGTGAATGATATCCCTGTAAAGCTCTATTTTTCACATTTATATCCCTCCCCCTTTGACATCAATGCCATAAATCTGACATAAACATCAAAGAAAAGTCATAAAACCTTTGAACCACACAGCTAACTACTCCCCCTGAGTAGTAGCACCACCACATCAATTTAGAAATGAATAATAGCATTGATAAATGCATACCGGACTGATGCCAATCAACATCACTCAAGTCTCTACCGGAGGGGCAAAAAATATCAATCTATCTCTGAAGTACTCAAATGATTCCTTAGGCAAAGGTTTAGTGAAGATATCTGCAATCTGCTCTTTAGTGTTCGCATAAACCAGTCCGACTTCATTTGCTTCCACCTTCTCCTTCAGAAAATTATACTTGATAGAAATGTGCTTAGTCTTAGAATGAAATACCGGATTCTTTGATATGTCAATAGCATTAGAGTTATCACAGTGAATAAGTATCAGTTCATTGGAATCTACCCTTATGTCTTTCAACATTTGCTTCATCCATAGAACTTGTGTACAGTTAGTGGCAACATCAACATACTCAGCTTCAACAGTAGATAAAGAAGTACATGATTGTTTCTTCCTGATCCATGAAATGAGTTTCTTTCCAAGAAAGAAAGCTCCACCGGATGTTCTCTTCCGGTCATCAACATCTCCAACCCAATTAGCATCTGTTTATGCACATAGTGTAAAGTCATCATTTTTAGGATATCACAAACTATACTCACTTGTTCCTTGCAAATACCTAAAAATCCATTTCACCACACTCTCATGACTCTCTCTAGGATCACTCTAATATCTTGATACAATACAAACTGTATTCATTATATCTGGTCTATTCTAAGTCAGATATAACAAACCTCCAATCATAGATTTATACCTTGTAAGATTTACCGGAGCTTATGCATCATTCTTTGTCAACTTCTCACTTGTAACCATAGGGGTACCAACTGGTTTGGAATTTTCCATGCCAAATTTCTTCAACAACTTAGCATACTTAGTTTGATAGATGAAAATACCTTTATCATTCTGAGTAATCTGCAAACCTAATAAAATTTTCATCTTCCCAATCATAGACATCTCAAATTCATTCGTCATATTTTCAGAGAATTCCATACATAACTTATCCTCACCTCCAAAAATGATATCATCAACAAAGACTTCAACAATCAATATGTCATCATCAGTGATCTTATAATATAAGTTATAGTCAGCATTACCTTTAGTGAAACCAAGCTTCAAAAGATATTTGTCCAATCTAGCATACCAAGCTCTAGGGGCTTGTTTCAATCCATATAAAGCTTTCCTTAACCCGGAAACCATGTTTTTGTCATCTGAAAGTGAAAATCCATCAGGTTTCTCAATGTAAACTTCCTCTTCAAGATCTCCATTCAAAAATGCACACTTAAAATCCATCTGATAAACATTGTATTTCTTATGGGCAACATAAGCAAGAAATAATCTCATAGATTCAATCCTAGCTACCAGAGCAAAAGTCTCATCATAATCAATTCCTTCCTTCTGAGAATATCCTTTGCATGCCAATCTAGCCTTATTCCTCACAACTTGTCTATCCTCATTCATTTTATTCCTAAAAACCCACTTAGCTCCAATAATATTCTTATTTTTAGGCCAGGGAACTAAAGTCCATGTGTTGTTCTTTTCAATCTGATCTAATTCCTCTTTCATAGCTCTCATCCAACATTCATCTTTACAAGCTTCTATAACTGATGCTGGTTCAACTTGAGAAATTAAACATACCTCATCAATTGCCAACCTTCTTCTTGTCATTACTCATTTGTTCTCATCTCCAATGATTTGATCTTATGATTGATTTAACCTTACATACCTAGGAGTCTTCCGACTTTCTGTTTCTTTGCTCTGATCTTCAATTATTGTTAATTTTTTTGATATTACCGGGGTAACTGGTTCAACATTATGTTCTGGTACAGGTGCTACTAGTTCAGTTATGATCATCTCCACTTCCAATTCTCTCTCATAAGTTCTGATTTGACCTTTGTACAACTCATCCACCTTGACATTAGCACTTTCCACAATTCTCTACAATCTTTTGTTATAACATCTATATGCTTTTCTTTCATTAGAATAACCAATAAATATCCCTTCATCACATCTAGGATCAAACTTTCCAATGGAATCATCTCTTTTGATATAGCATTTACTACCAAAGATTCTGAAATACTTAATTGTAGGTGTATGACCAAACCATAACTCATAAGGTGTCTTACTGGTGTCTCCTTTGATATGAACTCTGTTAAATGTGTACACCGCCATTCTCACAGCTTCTCTCGAATAGATATGAGGCAAATTAGCTTCCATCATCATATTTCTGGCCTCATCCAAGATAGTTATTGTTGTAGTCACCGACAAGGAGGGACCTCGAGGAGATCAATCCAAACCGATCAGCAAGAGTAAACACAACGAAACACACAGATATGATGGAGGCAATGCATAACATATAGTTTTATTGCATGAAAGTGTAAAGCAGAAAAATCGAACCCTAGTCGTTCTCCCCTCCCCAACTCCAAGGAGAGAGAAGGGAGAGTCACTAGGGTTGATGGTTTTCACTTAGGAGAGACTTTACATTCAAAAGAGGGGTTGAAACCCACAAGATCCAATCCCATGCAATGCAAGATTGGATTCTAGATGAGTTTCAAGGGGTAAGACATCAAGGATACCCTCTTTTGTAAAGAATGTAGATAGAAAGATTGAACTAGGAATGCATGTAAAGTAGGAAAGATTTGCTTATAAACAGAGATAGGGATATGGTATGAAGCTGCGGACCTGGAATTAGCAGTAAAATGTCGAGACGGTGCTGTTCTGCAAATTTGAGCGAAAGTTGACGGGACGATGGCGCCCGGCATGCACACGGTCCTCCGAAAAATCCGCGAAACGAAGGTGGATCTGTTCGTCTCTGCACAAGGATTCCAGATCTTCAATTACAGCCACGTACCTGCAACCTACACACAGAAAAGAGAGGACGATTGGGGGGTTAGGGATGAGGGGTTTGCCTTTAGGTCAAACCCCGGTTTTGGAATTAACCAAGAAATGAGAATGTTGTAAATGTAAATGTTTGTAATGTAAACAAGTACTGATACCTTGTTGTAAGAATGTTTGTATTCTTACATGCGAAGGTGTAATGTATGTAGCATGTAATGTGTTGTATGTGATCTCCTCTTCAATGGTTGAATCCTTGTCTTAAATGCAACACTTAGCCTTGAATGGAGACTTAGAATGCTCAATTGCTTGAAGGAATGCTTGAATGCTTGAATGCTTGAATGTTTGAATATCGCTTTTGCCTTTTTTCCTCTTTCTCCCCGAAATGGGAGAGAAAATGTAGTTTATATACTTGTCAATTAGAGCTGATAGACTGATTTTCCCGACCTTAGGCCGACCAGGAAACATTATTTTCCAATTTGCAAACATAAAGACCCAAGACCCAAAAGAGACCGGGCCCAAAAAATAGGGCCAGGGACCAAGGCGCTGGGCGCCATGGTCCCACCTCCCGGGACAGCAGGGTGCAAGGAGGATCAGGCCAGGGTGCTGAGAAATGCAGTTTTTGATGTCATGAACAAGTTTCGGGGTCTCCATTCAGGTTTCGTGTTGCATCACCATCGTGAAGACCAAAATGCAGTCGAAATTGCAAGTGTCGCAATTTAGGACGCTACAGAAAGTTAATTACATCCAACTGGTAACAACCAGGTTATAATATACCGACACAAAGGTCTAGTAGAATAGGTCACACCAGGCCCTTGAATTGAAAGATCTATCTTCTAGGCACAGTCTCTCTATCTCATACTCTCCGATTCTCTGATTGATTACATTCTAAAGCATGATTACAAATATATATATTGATCCAAAGGATCTGGTCGGCCCAAAAAGGATCAAAACTTGAAGAACAAGACCTAACGTGCAAAATGAACAAGGTTGGCCTCCACCAAGAGATTCCTCTGGAAAATCCAAAGGATGAAATGTAGAAGGTTGACCACATGCCAAGAAACATCGAGATCAACGTCCAAGGCTCCGCAAACTTTAGAATGGGTTCCGATAAATCACAAGAATAGGTCTTAGGCAATCGGTAACAAAGGACCAACCGGTAACAAGAAACTATCAAGGAAACCGATAGCGATATCTTGCCGGAAAGTGATCCAAATGAGATGCGGTTTGAAAGAAAGAAAAATGATCAAGTCTTCAAGTAGAATCAAGCTCCATAGGAACTAGTGAGCCAAAAACGGAACACACAGAAAGGAAAACTGAAACTGCAAACAGAAAACAAAACAAAAAAGAAATTTTTTTTGGTTGATGCCAAATTGCTATGAATCGGGGATGCTCCTGCATCAGACATCCAGGGCTAATAAAAAGTGAGCCTCTCACTTTGTTGGGGTTAGAGGAAAACCAAAGGTGGTCTACCTCTGCCTGAGAAATCCAAGATGAATCTTCCACTGGTCTGTTCGTCCACTTCACAAGATATTCTTTGTACTGACTGCTTTAGGTACTACGCCCAATCCTACTATCCAAAATCTCTTCAATATGATCTGGTTCTTTCTGGGGCAATTATTTCTCCAAGTCTACAATATTGTCCTTACTGAATTCTGGTTCATGGTACTCATGAAGATCTATAATGTTGAATATAGGTGAAATACTCAGACTATCTGGTAGCTCCACCTCATATGCACTTCCAGAACTGAACTTCCTAAGGATCTTACAGGGTCCAAACTTCTTCATCTGCAACTTATTATAAGTCCCAATCGGGAATCTCTCTTTTCTCAAATAGACCATCACTTCATCGCCAACTTCAAATTCCTTATGTCTCCTCTTCTCATCCGCCTTCTCCTTGTATTTTGTATTCATGTCTTCCAAATGTTGTTTAACCTAGATATGAAATGTTGCCATGTGATCTACAAATTCTTCTGCTTCTGAACTCTTCTGGTCTTCATTACCAATGTCTCTCGATTCTTCTATTCCTTTAGGATGCACTCCTGTAACAATCTCAAAAGGTGTTTTTTCAATACTTCTATTCACTGAATTGTTGTAGGCAAACTTTTCTTGTGCAAGGATCAAATCCCAACTTCTGGTTTAATCTCCCACTAAACATCTCAACAAGTTTCCCAAACTCCGGTTAACTACTTCTATCTATGAAAAGTAGAACTAAACTTCAAATCTGTCTTCATCTTCTTGCAAAGTGTTCTCCAAAAATAGCCAACAAACTTAGTGTCTCTGTTTGAAACTATGCTCTTAGGTAATCCATGAAATCCTACCACTTCCTTGAAAAATAGGTATGCTATATGCAATGCATTTGATGTCTTCTTACAAGGTATGAAATGAGCCATCTTTGAAAATCTATCCACTACCACAAATGTAGAATCATTCCCTCTTGGTGTCTTAGGTAAGCCAAGTACAAAATCCATGCTTATATCCTCCCAAGGTCTTACCGGTACTGTCAAAGGTTTATACAATCCCACATTCTGACTACTACCTTTTGCAACTTGACAACCTCTACAACTTTGCACATATCTCTTAGCATCCTTATGAATCTGGGGCCAAAAGTATTGCTCACTCACTAACGCAATTGTTTTATCAATGCCAAAATGTCCAGCTAAACCTCCACTATGCTTCTCTTTTATCAAGTTCTCTCTCATGGAACTTTTAGGTATGCACAACTGAACTCCCTTAAATAATATCCCATCCTGAATGAAGTAATCCAACCATTTTCTCCTATCAACCATAACCAGTTCTCTATATGCTTTCCAAGGTTCTGCGAAATCTGGGTCTTCATCATACAAGGTCTTCAAATCTTCAAAACCTAATACTGTCACTCTCATCTCTGTTAGCAAATTCCTTCTCCTACTCAATGCATCAGCAACTTTGTTAGATTTCCCACTTCCATGTTTCAACACAAAGGTGTAACTCTGCAAGAATTCTACCCATCTCATATGTTTCTTATTCAACTTACTCTAACTATTTAAATATTGCAAATCTTGATGATTTGTATACAACACAAACTCCTTTGGCAACAAGTAACGTCTCCATTTCTTCAAGGCTTGAATTATGGCATAAAATTCTTGATCATATACTGAATGTCTCTTTCGAGCATCATTCAATTTATCACTAAAATATGCTATTACTCTCCTTTCTTGACTCAAAACCGCTCCTATTGTTGTTCCACTTGCATCACAATCCACTTGAAATACCTTATTGAAATCCAGTAAAGACAACACAGGCTGCTCAGTCACTTTCTATTTCAACAACTCAAAACTTTTGTTTTCTCCAGTGGTCCACTTGAATTCCTTCTGATCTCCCCTCATGGTCTCAGTCATAGAATTACAAACTGAACTGAAATTTCTGATAAACTTCCGGTAAAAACTAGCCAATCCATGAAATGATCTTACCTCTCCAATGCTTTCTGGTGTAGGCCACTCAATAATGGCTTTCACTTTCTTAGGGCCCATCTTCAAACCATCCTCAAATATCACAAAGCCCAAATAGACTAGCTCATCCTTCATGAAAGTGCACTTCTTGATATTGATTAGTAACTTTTCTTCTCTCAACCTCTGCAAAACTTTTCTTAACTACAACAAATGCTCCTCTTTTGTTTTACCGAAAATCAGAATGTCATCCAAGTACAGAATAACAAACTTACCCAAAAGTTTCTTCAAAACCTCATTCATCAACCTCATGAAAGTACTCGGTGCATTAGTCAGTCCAAAAGGCATCACCAACCATTCATATAATCCTTCATTTGTCTTAAATGGTGTCTTCCATTCATTACCTTCTCTGATCCTGATCTGATGATATCCACTCTTCAAATCTATCTTTGTAAAGTACTTTGCTCCACTCAAACAATCCATTATGTCATCCATCCTAAGCAAGGGAAATTGGTATTTCACTGTGATCTTGTTTATTGCTCTTGAATCGGTACACATCCTCCAGTATCCATTCTTATTAGGTGCTAATACCGTTGGTACTGCACATGGGCTTATAATTTCCCTGATCAAACCTTTCTTCAATATCTCCTGCACTTGTCTATTCAGTTCTTCATTCTCTGCGGGTGTTAACCGGTGTGCAACTTTGTTAGGCAAACTGGCTACGAGAACTAAGTCCATGCAATGAGCAATACTTCTAACAGGTGGCAATCCATCAAGTACATTATCTAAAATGATGTCCCCATACTTTGTCAGCAAATCTCTTATCTTTGTCGAGTGTTCTCCTTCCGGTTCCGATCTCTCAGTCTTCTTAGGAATTAAGGCAAAATACACATTCTCATGTCTCAGTCCATCCATGAACTTCCTTCCATCTACTAGACAGATTCTGGTATTTGTACAGACTTCATTCTTCAAAGGTTCCTCCAAAGACAACAAGGTTTGCTTCATCCCAATGGCCACAACAGTGTATGTATTCTTCCTCCTATCATGTATTGCATGTCTATTAAACTGCCAGGGTCTTCCCAATAAAAGATGGCAAATGTCCATAGGCATAATATCACACAAAATTTCATCATGATAATTCCCAATTTTCAATTTTACTAAACATTGTTCACTCACTAAAAACTTATGTTCACCCTGAATCCATGCTATCTGGTAAGGCTTAGGGTGCTTCAATCTCTCCAATTTCAACTTTTTCACCATCTCTTCTGAAACAAGATTATCTGAACTACCACTATCAATGACAACTTTATAACACTTGCTAGCTTACATCTAGTCTTGAACATATTCTTCCTCTGCAAGGGTTCTTTATCTCTCTGGTATGACATAAAGCTCTCCTCACCATCAACAGTTCTGCATCTTCCGGTTTATTGTCTAATCCAGTGGGGTTCTCCTCCACCACTATCGCTCTTCTGGTAGCCTCTGAATTCTTACATTCAAATGCATGATGTCCTTCTCCTCCACATTTAAAACAAGTTCCTTTGAATGTCCTTATGTCTTGTCTTCCAAAGTTCTCATTCTGGTAACCATCCGGTTCTCTCCTCCAGTAGAAATTTCTATCATCCTTCCAGTATGAATTACCTTCCTTGCTCACTTCCTTGTCCTTGTTCTGATCTGTATTGGTTCCTCTTCCTTTGGTGTATCCTCTTCCTTCGATAAACCTTCCACCTCTACCTCTCTGTCTCTTCATGCCTTTTATTCAATTTCTCTTCAGCCTTTATTGCATACTCGTAAGCCTCTTCAACACTCTCTAATTTGATCATATTGAGTTCATCTTGTATAGACATCTGCATTCCGTTCAAATATCTTGCAATTTGTTCAATTTCATTATCATCATGTCTGGATCTGATGTTCAACTTGTAAAATGCTTCGGTGTACTCCTTCACACTAGATTTCTTATGTCTCAGATTCTGTAACTTTCAGAACAAAGCTACTTGATAATTTTCTGGGATAAAATTTGATTTTAACTTAGCAATCATCCTATCCCACGTCTTAATCTTTTCTTTACCTCTTCTTTGCCTATCAACTTGCAAGTGCTCCCACCAAAGAGATGCATGACCCTTCAACCGGGTACAGGTATGTTGGTATTATGGATGACTTCGTCATGTGTTGCATTGGTTTTGTCATTGATGTCAACACTTATCTTTCTGAAGGTCTACATTGTTGTGGATGTTGTTTCTCTTTCTGTTTCATGCATTAAGTTGTGCCAGTGATACTATAACTATTAATCCATTTTACCGACATTGAGTTTTAAGTTGGAATAATTTGTTTTTGTTTATAATTTATTAACAATTGATTCACCCCCCCTCTCAGTTGTCCTTCCTGGTTCCTAACAATTGGTATCAGGGGGAGTAGTTAGTTGTATGTTATGTTCTAATTTTAATTCTTGACTACTTTGGCATTTGATGTCAAAGGGGGAGAGATGTCTATGGAAAAACATTGTACTTGGAGAGATGTATTTTGGTTTTGGTTATATTGTTTCTGTTTCTGGTACAAAACTTTGAATTGATCTATTTTGGGAGATTGCTGGTATTTGGCACTTAGATGTTTTCCATCTAGTGTTGCCATCAACGCCAAAGGGGGAGATTGTTGGTATTATGGATGACTTCGTCATGTGTTGCATTGGTTTTGTCATTGATGTCAACACTTATCTTTTTGAAGGTCTACAGTGTTGCTTTGGCACTCTAGTTATATTGGTTTGTTGTTGAACCGACACATTGTGGTCCCGGTATGGATATTGGCTTATGTACAGTCATTGGTATATGTTTCACCGACAACTTATATGTTTCACCGGCAACTCAGGAAGTTGATGATGACTTGTTATCATCTAGAGATCATTTGGTTATGTCAAAGACATGGATTGGATGTTTACATTTGGTGTTTTCTTATTGGTCTGATCAGGTTCACATAATTGCCTTTTCCAGTAGATAGGTCTAGGTTATGGACCAGTACAGGATATCCTGTTCTAGATCAGCATGACACATTTTGGAAATGGTTTATTGATTGGATAATGTGTAAAGGTATTAGGCTGACATATTGTATTGCATCAAGACTTATTTTGTAAATATAATATCTTTAGGGATCTGACCTAATCATGAGGTCTTAGGTTTTGTATAAATAATTGTAAGATGTATGAGTGTATGTGTGAGTGTGTGCGAATATTGAAGATCATTGTGAAGAGCAAAAATAAGCAGATCCTTGTGCGAATCATGCAGATATTATCTAAAGGTTTAAGGAAAGGTTATGAAGGTTTTTGGCACTCATGGTCAGAGATTAAACTAGTACTGAATCCAACATTGTAGATGTTATACTGAAGCAGTACATTGCTATTGGATTTAACCATCCAATTGTAGTCAGTGTGACTCCTATTTTGTGATTGAGCAGTGAGCTCTAGGTGGTTGGTCTTTCTGCATGTGCAGACCCCATTATTGTATTCACTTACTATCTGCAGTAGTATCATCTGATTGTGGGTAAGGTTGATGAATAATGATTAATAGTAAATACCCAACAGGTACTGAGAGGGGGGGATGAATCAGTACGAACAAAAATTTCTTCAACAACTTAAACTGCAAAGACTACACTAACTAACAAACAAAATCACCAACCTAAACCAATACAATACCAGTAAAACATAGTAAGACTATAAAAGACATAAATCGGTAACACTTAGAACTTCTCAAAACCTAATATCTTATCTCAACTTCACCCATATGCTTAAGCAGGTAATACATCAGAAATACAATGACCATTATATCAGCATGCATTACCACTTAACAAAATACACTAAATCATCACATGAAAAAGCATCACACATAACACACTGATTTTTCACGTGGAAACCCAACTGGGAAAAACCACAGTGGTGATGAATACCCACAAGTTGTTCTTGAACTCTTCTAAAGTCTGCTCTGTTAGGAGCCTAGTCCGGTTAAAGACTTTACAATAGGTTCTGCTAGGGATCACCCGGTTAAGGGATGGCTAAATACCCAGTTAGAGGTTAAAACTCTGTTAAAGGTTACCTCGCAAGAGGATTTGAAGAGCTCAATGATTTTGAGTCACCCTATTAAAGCTACCCGGTAAAGGGATTTTCCAACTGCTGAAATGGTTAGAAGTCAACAGGTAATACACTGATCTGATAACAACACTCAATGCCAAGGTAGATCCACTTTAGTTCCTTTACATCTGTAATCACACTCTATAGATCTCTACTCACTTCTTTGGTTTGGTAAGAATCACCTCACATACATTCATTTGCCAACAAATTCAAATGAAAATCATCATCGACCTTATAGACAACAATTAGGTCGGTGGACAAAACCTAAAACCCTAAGCATCTGGGTTAACAATACAGTCGGTCCAATCCTGACCATTTAATCATATTACATAGGGTAAAACAATCCTAAACAAATCTCAAGATGTTCTGCATCATCCGTTCTTCACCGCTTCTGGAAGCTAACAACCCATCACGTGCTCTCCACTGTTTACTAAGATTTTGCACATTCTTGAGGTAGATAGAATCAATCTTCTCATGCAAGATCCTCAAGGAAATCCTTCACGCACACAAGGCTGACATGGCAACGTGATCTATTCTTTATTTCAATGCTAACTCATCACAGGATGTCGTCGGTCAAATCACATAGACTTGGAATGCATCAACCAGAAACCCTGAAGCTGAGACTACCAACCGGTAGTCATATCAAGTGAAACCCCGATACAAACTTTGCATATACCGGTTCACTTGCCAGTTTACTTACTTCAACATACCGGTTCACACTTCAACATATTGACATCAATGACACCATACATTATCATCATGTCATCAAACTCTGCACATATGCCAACAAAGGTTTCCCACCGTGGTTTTTCCCCTTATAGGGTTTCCACATAAAAATATTTGTGTCATGTGTTGTGGATTTTGTTTCTCTTTCTGTTTCATGCATTAAGTTGTACCGGTAATACTATAACTACTAATCTATTTTACCGACACTTAGTTTTAAGTTGGAATAATTTGTTTTGGGTTATAATTTATTAACAGCTAATTCACCCCCCTCTCATTTGTCCTTCCTGGTTCCTAACAAGGTATACTTCACATTCCTCTCTTCTATAGTGTTTTCAAAATCAAAATACTTCTCCATCTCCAAGATCCAATCCATCAATTCATCTAAATCTAACTTCCCATCATATTTCGGTGGGGTAAAATGAGGTTTAGTGTTCGCCCTACTCAAAAACCTTAAAAACCTTTCCTCCTCTGGATCAACTGCCGGTAGGTTCACTTGTTCTGCCGGGGCTTCTTTTCCTTCATCTTCGCTCACATCCTCAACATGTCAACCTCTTCTCTGGTTTTTCTCCATGGCTTCTAACCAGACTGCTATTCCTCACAACATCTCCATTACAACAGGGTCTGCATTCCCACACGCTCCAGCATTCCTAGTTCTTCTTCACACCATTGATCCATGCTAGTCCTCTGCAATTGTAGGTTGAATCTGCAATCTGCCACCCTACAACAAGATTCGGGACACACAACATCTAGAACGTAATTCACTCTGATACCACTTGGTGCAGTCATCGACGAAGAGGGACCTCAGGGAGATCAATCCAAATCGGTCAACAAGAGTAAACACAATGAAACACACAGATATGATGGAGGTAATGCATAACAGATAGTTTTATTGCATGAAATTTAATTACATCCAACCGGTAACAACCAGGTTACAACATACCGACACACAGGCTTGGTAGAATAGGTCACATCGGGACCTTGAATCAAAAGATCTATCTTCTAGGCACAATCTATCTATCTGATACTCTCTGATTCTCTGATTGATTAAATTCTAAAACATGATTACAAATATATATATATCGATCCAAAGGATCTGGTCAGTCCAAAAAGGATTAAAACTTGAAGAACAAGACCTAACGTGCAAAATGAACAAGGTCGGCCTCCACCAAGATATTCCTCCGGAAAATCCAAAGAATGAAATGTAGAAGGTCAGTCACATGCCAAGAAACATCGAGATCAACATCCAAGGCTCTGCAAGCTTCAGAATGGGTTCCAGTAGATCACTAGAATAGGTCTCAGGCAACCAATAACAAGAAACTATCAAGGATACCAGTAGCGATATCTTGTTGGAAAGTGATCCACATGAGATGTGGTTTGAAAGAAAGATAAATGATCAAGTCTTCAAGTAGAATCAAACTCCACAGGAATCGGTGAGCCAAAACCGGGACACATAGAAAGGAAAATTGAAACTACAAATAGAAAACAAAACATAAAAGAAAATGTTTTTGGTTGATGCAAGATTGTTGTGAACCAGGGATGCTCCTACATCGGTTATGTTCTTCCTTTCCACAACACCATTCTACTGAGGTGTCTGGGGTGTAGACAACTATCTCCTTATCCCATGGTTCTCACAATAACTATTAAATTCACCGAATGTGAATTCACCACCCTGATCTGACCTTAAGATCTTAATCTTCAACCTTGTCTTTGTCTCAACTTTAGCTTTAAAGATCTCAAACTTTTCAAAAGCTTCATATTTATCCCTTAGAAAAGTTATCCACATCATTCTAGAATAGTCATCAATGATTAGCATGAAATATCTATCACCTTGAAAACTCTTTATTCTAGCAGGACCACATAAATTAGTATAAATAAGATCAAGACCATCATTAGATTTGTCTTGTACACTCTTAAAAGAAGTTTTGACTTGCTTTCCCATTTGACATTCCTTACATACTGGATTATAGGGCTTCACAATCTTAGGTATATCTCTAATAGCCTTAGTTGAACTGATCTTTACAATGTAATCAAAATTCACATGACACAACATCTTATGCCATCGCCAACTCTCATCAACTTGTGCAATCAAACATGTCTTCTCACCGGAGTTCAAATGAAAGATATTGCCTTTAGTATGTGTATCGATTGCAATCTCCAATCCCGATCTGTTAATGATTTTGTATTTTCCATTCTTGAACTGTAATTGAAATCCCTTATCCACCAACTGTCCTACACTCAAAAGATTGTGCCTTAAACCTTCAACATGGTAAACATTATCAGTATTATGCTTACCATCCAATGATATAGTTCCTCTTCCTCTGATCATACATACTTTGTCCTCTCCAAATCTAACCAGTCCACCATTAAATTCTTGTAAAGATAAAAATTTCCTTTTATCTCCAGTCATATGATGTGAACATCCATTGTCTATCACCTATTCATCCTTGTCTTCAATTTTAGCAGCAAGGGCCTTTTCCTCATTTTGAATAATAGGTGTTCGAGCATCTTCCTTGATAGCCAAAAATACCCATTCCTTTCCATTGTCGGATCCACTAGCCGAGTCTTGTGTCGGTTCATCATCAGAATCAGTCACACCTTCCTCATCTGCATAGTAACATGATTTGTCTTTGTTTCTCATGTACTTATGCTTGTTCTGGTAATCATGGTTAGGCCTAAAAGATCTTCTAGCTTTCTCTTCAAATCTTGAATTCATTTCAAGACATGTAGATGCAAAATGACCTATCTTATTACACACAAAAAATTTAAAAGGTGATTTTCCTTCATACTTACTTCCCGCAGGACCTTTAGGTACTTTTCTAGGAAATAGGGCCTTTAAGTTTCTCAAACTCATCATCTTCTTTCCTCATTTCCTCCAGTTCCTTTACATATAAAGATTTCCAATCGCTCTTGCCGGTTGATGATGCAGATGTATGAAAAACAGATTCAGTCTTTGCAACTCCTTGAGGACAAAATTCTTCAAGCTCAAAAGCGGATAATTTTTCAACTAAAGTATCCCTGTTAATAGAAGTGTTAGCCATTGTTCTTAGCTCATTAATTACAGTAGCTTTCATCTTTTAAGCCAGTGGAAAATCTCTTAGTACTTTAGAGACAATCTCACCTTCGCTCAGAGATCCACCACAACACTGAATTCCCATAAGAATTTCATTAACTCTTTACATAAAAGCAGTAATCCTTTCATCTTCTTCCATCTTCAGATTCTCATACCTTACCCGGTAACCATCAAGTTTAGCAATTTTAACAATAGGGTCACCTTCGTTCAAAGCCTCCAACTTATCCCATATAGCCTTCACAGATGATTGGTCAGTTAATCTCATAATTTGTTGATCAAAAAATTTGCTTAAGAGTGCTTCTCTAACTTTACAATCATTCTCAATGTCCTTATCCAAAGTTGCCAAAGGAGGATTTCCAGATGTCAGATTATGAGGAGTATAGCCTTTCTCCATGACCTCCCAAATCTCTTTCCCAATACATCTCAAATGAGTTTCCATTTGAATCTTCCATACCCTATAATTTGTCGAATCAAGCTTAGGGGTTTCTCTCTAGAAAATAGATGTGCTCTGATACCAATTGTTAGGATAACCAGTGGACAATTGAGGGGGGGGGGGGGAATTAGTTGTCAACAGATTATAAAACTTTAAACACATAAAACCTTTTACCGAAATAACTGATAAAACAATTAAGAATAAACATAAATCAAAGAACAATTACCAACCATCCATAACATAGAACACCATGATTTATACTTGGAAAACCCGGTAAAGGGAAAAACCACGGTGAGAAGCCTACCCACAGTCAGATAATACTTATGTAGCAAGTATGTGAATACAATAAGAGGGACCTGCACATGCAGGAAGGCCAATAGCTGAGAGCACACTGCTCATCACAAAAGGAGCCTCACTGACTACAAAATAAATCCAGACTACAATCCAGAAAGATGAATGAAATGCAAGAATATCATCTCCTATGCCTGAGTAGTGTTCTAGTTAAGCTCAACACCAGAGGTTATAAACCTCTTTTACAAATCCAATTAGATCACCTATGATTGACCAAACCCTCTGCATATGATTACAACTCTATTCACACACAAATAATCCCATAACCTTTTTCTACCACATATATGATCTACAAAGAGATCTTACATCATATTTATACCAACCCGAGACCTAAACAATTAAGTCAACCACCTAAAATATAATACAATAGATCCGTTACATAATCCCATAAACCAATGATAAACCAAGTCGGCCTAAGACTGAAACAACATAAACCAAACAATAAATCCAACCAGTGATGCATCAGGAGCATCAACCAGCACGTTAGATAAACCGGTTCATAACCTAACAGAATAACCACTAGACCCAAAATAGGTTGCCATAAGACAAATGAAACACCATGATCATCTGGAACACAAACATGATAATCATCAACATCCTAATAACCTTCTAGAAGTCACACCAACACCACTTATCAGATTCATCAAAAAATCTTCAACAAAGCGTTGTCGGTAAAACCCTTTCTAGTACCCAAAAGGCTTACTAGAACATATGATAGCATCCAGATCATCAAATCCTAAACCAACTCAATGTGATACACATCAGGAACACATGAATAACCAATCCAAACCAATTCCAACAGTCGGACCAAACTCAGAGACAAATCTCCAGATCAACATGATAATCCAACCACTCTACTGAAAGTCGGTAGACAACAAAACAACTAGTGTTGACATTAATGATACACATCAATGCAACACATAATCAATTCCTCCAAATTGCTAACATATAATTCATTAAATATTACATAACTAAAAATATATATACAAGTAGATATCAATTGTAATGTCTAATTATAAAGTTCATCTAAAGATTGAATAATTGCATAACCATAGGGAAACAATGAATCCTTATCAATCAACCAATATATCCTATCCCTACACATAGCCACAAGGTTAAAGTATGAATGATTGATGACTTTCACACATAACAACTTAAGTATATTTTTTACAATATTACTAAAGAGCATAAATTACTGAAAATTCCAATCACCTAAAACATTTGACAACAACAATAAGATAAGACATTAATACCACAATCATGATTGTATCATAGTCATGTTCAATTTACATTCAGTTTATATCATTAATAATGATATTGGTCAATCTAAACAAGCAATATCACTATACTATTAAGTTTATGTTTTGACTAAAATGATAAAAGGTTTATAGTAATACATATAACAACAATAAAATCATCTAATAAAGGCCTCAAAGGGCTACGCATTTATTGAAGTTTCTTTTCATTGTGTTGGAAATATTTTTCTCAATGATGCTCCTTTGGTTATGGATATCATGGGAGATTTTGTGAATGGCTCTAATAGATGCTTTAATGGAGGTATATTGGCTATACACACACACACACACACACACACACACACACACACACACACACACACACACACACACACACACACACATGCCTAATTATGCTTCATTAGGCTTTAGCCATGACTTGTATGGGGGCTCTTACCGATTCTATTTACATACATCAACATGTTAAATTGTGGCCCCTTCTATTGGATATTAGAGTTGTTGGAATGTGTTGTTGTCATTGATGTCAACATATTCATGTGTTCTTGTGTTTCGATATTGCTGAGAGTTGGTTTGGTTGGTATATTTCAGATATGCTGATGTGGGTTTAAGGATTCAAATATTAGTATCTTCAGATGATTCAACATGAATTTCAGTATTCTGGAAGGTGATTTGATCGAGTTATGTGGTTCGGTGTGATGACTAGTTTTTCTATTGGTTCTACATTGAAGAGTTGTGATTTCTGGTTTGTATTGCTCTGAAATTGATTCATTATGTTGAGAGGATTTTGGAGAGTTTTTGGGACATTCATGTGTGTCCTCAGTCTGAGTGGTTCATGATTTGAAACTTCACAATCGTATCTTTCACTTTGCTAGTAAGTTATGTTGATGTTCCTGAGCTCTGGGAGAGAGATGATGATGATTCTTGTAATTTGAGTTATCACGGTTGTTGCGGTGGAATTCATGTTTCTTGTTGGTGTTTCCAGATTGTGTTCTATCTGTGTTGTTAGTCTGCATTGATTCTTGTCCACATTATTGAATTTTTTATTGGTTCGATGGTATTCTTCGTGTTACACAACTTTTTGGTTGATCTAATGGTTCTTGCATGTTGCGTATGATCTTGGTGAGATATTTAGTGGTGTTGCATGTTCAAGGATTTGATTTAGGTCCATGCTATGTCCTTGTCAACATTGTATTGGTCTGTACATTGATTTATGTATCATGTGATGTAATTTTGTAATTAGGTCTTATGAGTTGAGCCAACCTTGAAATTAAGGTTGATGATTTGTATAAATAAGAATAATAATCATGTAAGATGTGTGTCTATGTTCTTTGAGAGTGTTGCATGTAAAAACAAGAGAATTGATCTTTCAATAGTGCAAAGAAGAGAAGAGGAGTGTTGCAGAGTAGACAATTTGCTTAACTAGAACTGTGATCAGGCATTTGGAGATGCTATTCTTTCAGTTCTTGTAATCTAGATTGGTGTTCGATCTTTGTAAGATAGTGGGCCTTCCCAGGGTTGTATCCCTTTGTTGATTTCTAGTAGTGATCTCTAGGTACTGTACTTGAATGCATGTGCATTCCCCATTGATGCAGGAGAATCCCTGATTCTTGGCAATCTTGCATCAACCAAAAACATTTCCTTTCCAGTTTGTTTTTCAATTTTGTAGTTTCAACATTTCTTTCTATATTTTCTTAAATTTTCTCATCGAATCTTACGGAGTTGGATTTTCCTTGAGGACATGATAATATTCCTTATTCCTAAACCGCAAAGCATTTGGATCATTTTCTAGCAAATTATCGATTTCGGATTCTGAGACAGTTTTTTGGCTTAGGACATTGGAACCGCTTGGACTTATTTGCTATTGGTGAATCTTGCGGCTCCTTTCTGTAGCTTGCGGAACCCCACTTCATGGATTCCAATGTTCCTTGGCATGTGGCTGACCTTCCCTTTGATACACACTTCATCCTTTGGATTTTCTAGAGGAATCTCTTTGGCGGATGCTGGCCTGTTGGTTTTACATGTTTGATTTTGTTCTTCATCATTCAATCCCTTTTGAGATGACCGGATCTCACCGGATCATATAAATCATTATAATTGAGAATTATAATTTATTCCGGAGAAGTTAGAAGATAGATATTAAGATTTAGAGGTCTGGAGTTGACCAATTCTATAATTGAGCATGTATGTGGCAGGCCAGTGAGCCAAATCTTGTAACCCGGATGTTACCGGTTATCTGTAATCAATTTTTATGATCTAATTCATTCAGTTCTGCATTCCCTCCATCATATCCTCTTATTTCTATTGTGTTTACTCTTGTTGCTCAGTCTAGATTGATCTGTTTGAGGTCCCTCCTAATCGTTGATTGCACCAAATGGTATCAGAGTGAGATTTCATTTTAGAGATTGCGTTGTCCTGATAATCTTGTTGTGGGGTGGCAGACTGTGGATCTGACCTGCAGCTACAGAGGACTAGCGTGAAGATGGTTCAAAGAGGAAATATGAATGGTGGAGCGCATGGGAATGCAAACCCTGCTATGATGGAAATGTTTGAGAGGAATTGCATCCCGATTGGAATCCGTTGAGACAACCCAAAGAACACACCAACATATTGAAGATGTGAGTGAAGATGAGGTGGAAGAAGCTCCAACAAAACAAGTGGAAAATCCATCGGCAATCGATCAGAAGAAGAGAAGTTCTTGAGGGTTTTGAGTAGGGCGAACACTAAACAACATTTCACCCCACCGGAGTATGATGGAAAGTTGGATTCAGATGAACTAATGGATTGGATCTCGAAGATAGAGAAGTATTTTGATTTTGAGAACACCGCAGAAGAAAGAAAGGTGAAATATGCATGTACCCAGTTGAAAGGTCATGCATCTCTTTGGTGGGAACATTTGCAGGTTGATAGACAAAGAAGATGTAAAGAGAAGATTAAATCATGGGAGCGAATGGTTGCCAAGTTAAAATCAAAGTTTATGCCAGTTGATTATCAAATAAATTAGTTCTGAAAGTTGCAGAACTTGAAGCAGAAAGAATCTAGTGTAAAGGAGTATACCGAAGCATTCTACAAGTTGAATATCAGATCCAGACATGTCGATGATGAGGTTAAACAAGTTGCAAGATATTTGAATGGATTACAGATGTCTATACAGGATGAACTCAATTTGATCAAGTTGTAGAGTGTTGAAGAAGCTTACCAATATGCCCTGAAAGCATAAGAGAAGTTGAATAAAAGACATGAGAAGAGACAAAGAGGTAGAGGTAGAAGGTTTTCCAAAGGAATATTTCAAGGAGGAAGAGGATATTTTGGAGAAAGAGGAACTTGTATGGATTAGAACAAGGAAAAGGAAGTAGGCAAAGAAGGTAATTCATACTGAAAGGATGACATAAATTTCTACCGGAGGAGTGAACCTGATGGCTACCAGAATGAGAGTCTTGGAAAAGATGATAGAAGAAAAGACAAGAGAGTGTTTAGAGGAACTTTCTTTAAGTGTGGAGGAGAAGGACATCGTTCTTTCGAATGTAAGAAGACAAAGAACACTGGGAAAACAACACTAGTAGAATAAAGCCCCACCGGATCAGCTAACAAACTGGAAGATGGAGAACTGTTGATGATGAGAAGAGCCTTGTGTCATACTAGAGAAGATGAGGAACCCTTGTAGAGAAGAAATTTTTTCAAGACTAGATGTAAGGTATCCGGTAATTGCTGTAAAGTTTTTTTTTATTACGGGAAAAACAGGTTTTGAAGGGATCTCGAAACCCTTTACAATAGATCCTTAAAAGATAAGAGCATTAAGAAACAAGAAAAGACATTCCACAAAAAAAACCAGCATTAAGTGTTGTAAAGTTGGTATTGATAGTGGTATTTTGGATAATCTTGTTTTAGAAGAAATGGTGAATAAATTGAAGTTGAAAAGATTGAAACACCCTAAGCCTTATCGGATACCATGGATTCAAGATGATCATAAGTTGTGTGAGGCCCCACCTCGACTCAGTCTGACATTTCAGTGGTTTTTATATTGAGACTATTAGAGATACTTTATTTTGATGCATTTTGGAATTTAGAACTTATATGATTTCATGACATTGCTATATATGGATGATTTATTTATATGCTTTATGAGATAGAACACTACATGATTTTTGAATAAGATGAATTTGCGGTGATAAATGTCGTTATTGAAATTGCAGGACTTTACTATGATAATAGAATTATGATGTATGTTTAAGTATGGATCAACGTTATGAGAATTAGGATGAATTGCTTATGTGAAATTGCTTGGATAAAAGATGCATTTAAATTGTTCAGATGTAAATTGTATGCAAGTGATGATGTGTATTATTATTCCTGTAATTTATATTATTTGTGGATATTTGAAAGTTACTAATGTGTAAATTGAGATGCGCAGGAAGTTATCCATGTGACCATGGAAATATTACGGAGAACCAAACCTAGACTTATGTATGTTCGTAAGCCAGGGTTTGTCTATTTGGAGAGAGAACACCCCATTTGTGTTGTATTTTATTCATAATAGTATATGATGCATGTGTGTTAAGTGTTATTTAATTGATTCGTGTAAAATCCACAAGAGACGATTTCATGTATTAAATTGTAAAAGTGTTTTCTTGTGTCACTTGACACGTGTGGATTTAAGTTTGAATTTTTATTTTTGTCTCTTGGTGGGAAAGTGTTTAACTATAGCTTTTTCAATTAATGTAATGTGATGTCATAAATGCCTTGGGTAAAGAATCTTTGAGATGGTCAACATTGGTTTGACCCGAAAATAAACTTCAGAGGGGTTTAAAAAGGGTTAAATGGACACCTAGGGGTAGTTTAATAGGGTTTCCTAAAGCCCATAAGGTATACCTAAGGGTTAGGGGTAATTTAAGGCAAGTTTCTACTCCCAAGTGACCTTTTAGACACCCTAAAAATTGACTTTTCTGAGTTGTGCGAAAATTGAAATTAGAAGATTTGAACCTAGTTGTAAACTTTCCTTTTCGAATGAGAGTTCCCTTTCCCATTCTATCTTACTTTCCTCTTTAGTTTTTAGAAACTTGTGAGAACTCTCACAATGGGCTTCTTAAGCAAGAATTAGAAAATTTGTGGGTAATCACCCACTCTCCATTTTTGGAGACAAGAGAAATTTTGAAAAGAATAGGCTAGATTTTGAATAGAGAATTTTGGCTAAGGGTGGAAGGAGAAGAACCGTGGAATTGGGCTGCTCATCCTCAACAAAACTAACCTACCTTTGGGCAGATTAAGGTTGGTTGCATTTTTCTTAAAATGGTTTTTTGTTTGCATGTGTTTGAAAGTAATGTTGGTGTAAAAGATTTGCTTCTTTACATGTTCTTTTGGGAATTTCATTTGGTATTTTGTGTTATGTATTGTATGTGTTTTTGGGAGTCATCAAGACCTCTTGCTCTTGGGAGAGAGGAGGATCTTGTGGGTGGTAGCAGTGACAGCCCTCGAGCGAGAGACTCTCATTATGAGAGCGATCACAAGGGATTTTGTGTGACCCTTGTTGCATGGCTTGTTTGTGCAATGGGGGTCATAAGGAGGGAAATAAGGCATGAATGCCTTGGGGGGCATAAGGATTTAAGGGGTTGCTATACTTGATGTATTTGGTTTGCCATGAGGTGGCTACATGTTCTTCTTCATACTTGTAGTTCTCCTCATGGTAATTGGTCCACTACCACCCTTAAAAAGGTCATCACCAAGGTGTGGTGTAGTGTAGCCGGGATGGGAGTGTTTTTTGTATTTGTGTGCATTCCGTCCTTTGTGTTTGCATGTTTGTTTCCCATCTAGGGCTTGGTTCTTCGAGCTCGGGGGTGGCTACCAGTTAGCCTAGGCTGGGAGGTGAGCACTCCATGGTCATATCCTTGATCTTATTTGCAGGTTGTTGAAAGAAAGGGGTTGGGACAAGTGGGAGTTTGATGGAATTATTTGTTGCAGAATCTATTTGGAAATATGTAATATTCTAATTTAAAATGTCCTCATTTGAGTGACCTATTTGTAAAATGTCTATAGTGACTTTTAAAGTAATTCGTAGAAATGTAATAGTTTAGTTGCTATATTGCAAAAGCGGAAATGAATAAATCTGGATTCAGTTTTCTAAAGTGTTGTTTTCTGAATTTTAATGATTGTTGTGCATATTATAAATGTGGGAAAGCAACTGAATTTATTTTACCCCTATATGCTTGTGAAATAAATCCAAGGAATAAAGAAAGAATATTAATGATTGTATGCATGTTGCTTTGAATGTGAATATTGCAGTTTATTCTTCCAAATTGCATGATCCAAGTTTATGGATTCTAGATAATTATAGTTGCAGAAAATAAAATTTCATAATTAATTGCAGAAATAAAATCTAAAGTATTTCTTTTCTTTTTCTATAGTTTTAATTTAATAAATTCTAGATTTATTAAGTTGCTATTAAATTTATTGTTTTCTGGAATTTACTTAGTTGCAGAAATAGAAATCTAGAGTAAATAGATAATTGATTTAAATAGTTTCATAGTCATATAATTGCTGTTTTAAGTTCAATAAATTATGTTAATTACTTTTGTGTAGAAAGTGAATCTGAAGTTAAATAGGCTATCTATTTTTAAAAAAAACAATATTTATATAGTGCGGTATAAATTTATTTAAATCTGCCATTATTTAATTGTAGGAAATAAACCTATAGTTATCTACTTTTTTTTTTTTTTCTATCTCAGATTTTAGCAAAATCATATTCATGCCTAAAATAATAAACAGTGATCAAAATCTGGATACTTAAATTAATTTGTCTCAAGTTTTGTTTTGTAAATGTTTATAGCTTTAATATATATTCGCAGGAAAAATTTGGTCTGAGCATTATACATGCATTATATATATATTCATGCCTAAAATAATAAACAGTGATCAAAATCTGGATACTTAAATTAATTTGTCTCAAGTTTTGTTTTGTAAATGTTTATAGCTTTAATATATATTCGCAGGAAAAATTTGGTCTGAGCATTATACATGCATTATATATATATATATATATATATATATATATATATACATATATATATATATATGTATATGTATATATATATAAATGTATATATATATATATGTATATTTATATATATATATAAATATACATATATATATATATATTTATATATATTATATATAATATAAATATATAATAAAATAAATAAATAAATAAATAATAAATAAACTAAAAAAATATATATAAAAAAAAAATCACAGAGGTATATTACCTCGGCCGAACCCACTGTGCTTTGCACAGGGGTCGGCGGTGCCTCCCCACTGTGTGTTACACAGTGGTAAGCGACGCCTCCCACTGTGCAATGCACAGTGGTCGGCGGGGCCGAGGCCACTGTGTATTTCACGGTGGAAGGCGTCGGTCACGCCGCCCTCCCCCCACTTCAAACTACCTTCCTCCTCTGCCATGGCCGCCTAGCCCGAGGATGCATGGTTCGGCCCTGTGGAAAAAAAAAAGGGAGTTAACAAAAAAATATAATAGGAAGCCCTAACCCAAAACTTGGGGTTAGGGCAAGCAAAATATGATAAGGGTTAATAATAAAATATCATAAGGGAAGCCTTATTTTTATATTTAAAAAAAAGGGGGTTTTTTTGAAATGGGTATTTTATTAGATAGGGTTTGCATGGGTAAAACCCTAGGAAATTATATATATATATATATATATATATATATATATATATATATATATATATATATATATATATATATAAGGTTGTATTTATATAATTATGTTTTATATAAATATAAATAGGTAGAAATGGTTTAAGTTAAATTGTTATGAAATTAATATTTGATTTTGAATAGGTTGAAATGATGAAGATTAAATATTTACGAAGTTAATATTTATTTTAATTTTAATAGTTTGAGAAGTTTTAAATTAAAATTAAATATTTCTAGATTAACTATTTATGAGAACTTGAATTTAAAAGTTAGGAAATTTAACTCGATTATAACTTAGGTTGTCTATGGGGACATATTTAATCTATTGACTAGGTTTCTTGAGAAAATAAATTTAAGTTGTTTAGTATTCCGCAAATAAATTTTAAATTAATTACGTTACTTGCTTTAATATCAGAATTAGCTCGAATATAGTTTTGACAAAACACATTAGTGCTTGTCGTGTTAGCGAACTTTTTGTTATATAGTTATTATTTTTTTTAAAAATTATCCCGTTTTTGCCCTAAATTTTGGGCATGACAAGTTGTTAGTAAGTGAGCAATGTTTGGTGAAATTGAAAATTGGGAATTATCATGATGAAGTTTTGTGTGATATTATTCCTATGGACATTTGTCACCTTTTGTTGGGTAGACCTTGGCAGTTTGATAGATAGGAAATACATGATCGGAGAAAGAACATATACACTATTGTAGCGAATGGGATGAAACAGACCTTGTCACCCTTGGAGGAGCCTTTGAAGAGTGAAGTTTGTATGAATGCTAGAATCTGTTTGGTGGATGGAAGGAAATTCCTGCATGGAATGAGACATGAGAATGTGTGTTTTTCCTTAGTTCCTAAGAAGACTAAGAACCTGAAGAATGAAAAAAAACAACCAGAGGAGATAAAGGAGTTGCTGACAGAGTATGGGGACATCATTTCAGATAATGTGCCTGATGGATTACCACCTGCGAGGAGTATCAATCATTGCATGGACCTAATTCCTGGAGCTAGTTTGCCTAACAAAGTTGCACACTGAATGACATCGACAGAGAATGAAGAGTTGAATAGACAAGAGCAGGAATTGTTGAAGAAAGGTCTGATCAAAGAAAGTTTGAGTCCCTGTGCAATACCAGCAGTGTTAGCACCTAAGAAGAATGGATAATGGAGGATGTGTACTAATTTCAAAGCAATAAACATGATCACAGTGAAGGATCAGTTTCCTTTACCTAGGATGTATGATATAATGGACTGTTTGAGTGGAGCCAAATACTACATAAATGCATACTTAAAGAGTGGATACCATCAGATCTGAATTAGAGAAGGAGATGAGTGGAAGACAACATTCAAGACAAATGAAGGATTGTACGAATGGTTGGTGATGTCTTTTGGGTTGACTAATGCACCAAGTACTTTCATGAGATTGATGAATGAGGTATTGAAGAAATTCTTGGGTAAGTTTGTTATTGTATATTTGGATGACATTCTGATTTTCAGTAAGACAAAAGAAGAGCATTTGGTGCATTTAAGACAAGGTTTGCAAAGGTTAAGAGAAGAAAAGTTGCTGATAAACCTAAAAAAGTGCACTTTCATGAAAGAAGAGTTAGTCTATTTGGGATTTGTGATATCTGCAGATGGATTGAAGATGGACCCCGAGAAGGTAAGAGCGATTGTTGAATGGCCTACTCCAGAAAGCATTGGAGAGGTTAGATCATTTCATGGATTGGCTAGTTTCTACTGGAAGTTTATCAGAAATTGCAGTTCAGTTTGTAGTCCTATGATTGAGCCAATGAGAGGAGATAGGAAAGGATTCAAGTTGACAACCAGAGAAATAAAAGTTTTGAATTGCTGAAGTAGAAGGTCACTGAACAACCTGTGTTAGCTTTACCAGATTTCAACAAAGTATTTCAAGTGGATTGTGATGCAAGTGGGAATGCAATTGGAGCAGTATTGAGTCAAGAAGGGAGAGCAGTAGCTTATTTCAGTGAGAAGTTGAATGATATCAAGAGGAGATATTCAGTGTATGGTCAGAAATTTTATGCCATAGTTCAAGCCTTGAAGAAATGGAGACATTACCTGTTATCTAAGGAGTTTGTGTTGTATATTGATCATCAAGCCTTTTAGTATTTGAACAGTCAGAGTAAGTTGAATCAGAGACATATGAGATGGGTAGAATTTTTGCAGAGTTACACCTTTGTGTTGAAGCATAGAAGTCAGAAGTCAAACAAAGTTGTTGATGCATTGAGTAGAGGGAGGAATTTGTTGACAGAGATGAGAGTGACAATATTAGGATTTGAAGAGTTGAAGACCTTGTATGATGATAACCTAGATTTTGCAAAACCTTGGAAAGTATGTAGAGCACTGGTTATGGTAGATATAAGCAAATTGTTGGAATATTTCATTCAGGATAGGATGTTATTCAGAGGAATTCAACTGTGTATACCTAAGAGTTATATGAGGGAGAATTTGATAAAGGAGAAGCATAGTGGAGGATTTCTGGACACTTTGGTATTGGAAAAATAGGAACATTGGTGAGTGAACATTACTTTTGGCCTTTGATTCATAATGATGTTAGGAAATTTGTGCAGAGTTGTAGAGTTTGTCAAGTTGCAAAAGGTGGTAGTCAGAATGTGGGATTGTATAAACCTTTGACAGTACCGAAAATACCTTGGGAAGACAAGCATGGATTTCATACTTGGATTGCCTAAGACACAGAGAGGAAATGATTCTATATTTGTGGTCGTGGATGGATTCTCGAAGATGGCTCATTTTATACCCTGTAAGAAGACATCAGATGCAGTACATGTAGCTGACTTATCCTTCAAGTAAGTGGTGAGATTGCATGGATTACCTCATAGTATAGTTTCAAACATAGATACTAAGTTTTTTGGTTATTTTTGGAGAACACTTTGGAAGAAGATGAAGACAGATTTGAAGTTTAGATCTACTTTTTGCCCACAAACTGATGGACAGACAGAGGTATAAAAAAGGAGCTTGGTAAATTTATTGAAAGCCTTAGTTAGAGAGAAAAATGGAAGTTGGGATTTGATTCTTGCACAAGTAGAGTTTGCTTACAATAATTCATTAAACAGGAGTACCCGAAGAACGCCTTTTCAGATTATTACTAGAGCACACCCTAGAGGTCTATCAGAATTGAGAGATATTAGTAATGAAGACAAGCAGAGTGCAGAGGCAGAAGAATTTGCTCACATGAAGGCTTTACATATTCAGGTTAAACATTTGGAGGATATGAACAACAAGTATAAGGATAAAGAAGATGAGAAGAGAAGACGTAAGGGATTTGAAGTTAGAAATAAAGTGATGGTGTATCTGAGAAAAGAAATATTTCCAGTTGGAACCTATAACAAGTTGCAGATGAGGAAGTTTGGACCTTGTAAGATCTTGAGGAAGTTCAGTTCCAAAAATGCATATGAAGTAGAATTACTAGATAGTTTAAGTATTTCACCTATATTCAACATTTCAGATCTACATCAGTATCATGAATCAGAATTCAGTGAAGATGGTATTGAAGACTTGGAGAAACAGTTGCCCTGGAAGGAACCAAAGAAGATTGAAGACATTTTGGACAGTATGATTGGGCGTAGTACCCAGATAAGTCAGTACATGGAGTATCTTGTGAAATGGAAGGATATACCAATTGAAGATTCATCTTGGATTTCTTAGGAAGAGGTAGACCACCTTGGTTTTTCTCTGACCCCAGCAAAGTGAGAGACTCATTTTTTTTAGCAACCCTAGATGTTTGATATAAAAGCATCCCCAGTTCTTAGCAATCTTGCATCAACCAAAAACATTTCCTTTCCAGTTTGTTTTCTGTTTTGCAATTTCAACATTTCTTTTTGTATTTTCTTGCATTTGCTCACTAAATCTTGCGGAGTTGGATTTTTCTTGAGGCCATGATCATCTTCCTTATTCCTAAACCATGGAGCATTTAGATCATTTTCTAGCAAGTTATCGATTCAAAATTCTAAGACAACTTTTTGGCTTAGGACATCGGAACCGCTTGTACCTATTTGCTATTGGTGAACCTTGTGGTTCCTTTCTGTAGCTTTTCAAGCCATGGTTCATGGATTCCAATGTTCCTTGGCATTTGGCTAACCTTCCCTTTGATCCACACTTTATCCTTTGGATTTTCCAGAGGAATCTCTTTGGCAGAGGCCGACCTGTTGGTTTTACACATTTGATCTTGTTCTTCGGCATTTGATCCCTTTTGGGCCAACCAAATCTCCCTGGATCATACAAACCATTGTAATTGAGCATTAGAATTTATTCCAAAGAAGTTAGAAGATAGATCTTAAGATTTAGAGGTTTGGAGTTGACCAATTTTGTAATTGAGTATGTATGTGGCAAGCCAGTGAGCCAAATCTTGTAATCAGTTTTCATGATGTAATTCATTCAGTTCTGTATTGCCTCGACCATATCCTCTTTTTTCCATTGTGTTTAATCTTGCTGCCCGATCTGGATATATCTCTTTAAGGTCCCTCCTAACTGTTGACTACACCACCCATTGTAATATTTACACATACTACTGCAGAGTATTATCATATTTTGGGTAGGTTCCCATCGTGGTTTTTCCCTTAACTGGGTTTTCCATGTTAAAATATGTGTGTTATGTGTGTTGTTGATATGGTGTTTATTTTTGTTATTGTTGTTCTTGATCGGATCTTAAGTTGAGGTTAATTTGTTTAATTTTGGTGAAAATAGATTCACCCCCTCTTGGTTTTCCTGCATTGTTGTTGCCAACAATTGGTATTAGAGATAGATCCTTTGGAAGAAGGTCGATCGCTTAAGGAGATATGGGATGGAAACTGTTGTTTTCAAGATGGAGAGTCCGATATTTGGTGGAACTAATTACACCATATGAAAGAACTGGATGGAGTGTCATTTGAAATGTCTTGGAGAAGATTATTGGAAGATCACAAAGAATGTCTACAATGTTTCTCATAATGGTCCTACTACTGCAAATGAGATCAAGGATGTTGAACATAACATAAGAGGCAAAGAAGCATTGTTGAGTGCCCCGATTGATTCAGAGATGACTAATGTGATGGGATTACAACTGCTCATGAGATTTGGGAGAAGTTAGAAACCTTTTATGAAGGAGACAAACATGTGAAAATTGATAAATTGAATAGCTTGAAAGGAAAGTATGAGTTGTTGAGAATGGGAGAAGATGAGAATATTTCATCCTTTATGGTTAAAGTGAATGATCTTGTACTGAACATCAAATGTGTTGGTGAAATCATTGAAGAAGATGAGATTGTGGCTAAAGTGTTGAGATCCTTTCCTCCTACTTATAAACACAAAGTTGCTGCTATTGATGAGATCTGGATTGTGACAACTGTGGCAAGAGACGTGCTAGTTGGTAGGCTTGTTGCTTTTGAATTAAGTGAACTTGGAGAATCACATGGAAAAATTGAGACTGCATTTAAAGCTACTATATCTGAGAAGTAGAAGTATGATCCGGGAGAGAGTTCAACTAGGGTTTCCAGATATGAAAGGGAAATGAGAGAGATGGAAGAACATGAAAGAGAATTGGAGGAGCTTGAAGCACTTATTGCCATAAGATTGCCTAAGGGATTCGGTAAGTATGAAGGGAAGTTACCTTTGAAATGTTTTTCATGCAATAAGATAGGACATTTTTCTTCTAGGTATTCACAAAGAGAAGAAAGAGTGTCAAATTATGATAAGCCTTACAAGCCTAAACACAAGTATATATATCAGAAGAAGTGTTATTATGTTGTTGATGAAGGTGTGACAAACGATGAGTTTTAGAAAGGGAATTGAGAAGATGAATTTGTATTTATTGCTATCAAGGAAGATGATCCAATACCTATTGTTTCTACAAGTTGCATTGTTGAAGAGAAAGACTTAGCTACTAAGATTGAAGAGAAAGATGAATGGGTGATTGACAGTGATTTTTTACATCACATGACAGGTGATAAAGGTAAATTTGTGAATATGGAGAAGTATGACGGTGGTGTAGTAAGATTTGGAGACAACAAAGCTTGTGTGATGCATGGTAGAGGTTCTATTTCTCTTGATGATGTTTTATATGTTGAGGGTTTGAAGCAAAATCTTTTGAGTGTTGGACATATGGCTGATAAGGGATATGATCTACAGTTTAAGAATGGAAAATGTAAAATCTTGAAAAGCTCTAGTATAGAAATTGCATCATGAACTAAAAATAAAGGTAATATCTTTCATCTGAATGCTAATGAGAAAAGTTTTTTAATTGCTCAGATTGATGAAATTTAGTTGTGGAATAGGAGGACGTGTCATGTTAATTTTAACTACATGGTTAAGATAAGTTCTATTCAAGTTGTTAGAGATCTGCCTAAGATAGTGAAGCCTACTAGTTCGATGTGTAAAGAATGCCAATTGGGAAAGCAAACAAGAATTTCATTCAAGAGAAAATATTATACAGATACATGGGATATTAGATCTTATGCATATTGATTTATGTGGTCCTTCTAGGGTGAGAATATTGCAGGGTGACAGATACGTTATCTTGTTGATTGATGACTATTCTAGAATGATGTGGGTCACGTTTCTAAGGGAGAAATTTGAAGCACTGAAGAAATTTAAAATGTTCAAAGTTAAGGTGGAGACAAAGACAAGATTGAAGGTGAAGTGTCTAAGATCTGATAGAGGAGGATAATTCACTTTCAGTGATCTTAAATCCTTTTGTGAAGAGCATGTAATTAGGAGATAGTTATCTGCTCCACGAACCACTCAACAAAATGGAGTTGTTGAAAGGAAGAACATAACTATTTTAATTTGGATGCTTCTAGGACTATGATGATTGAAGGAAATGTTCTGCATATCTATTGGAAAGAATTTTTTAGCACTTCTATGTACACATTCAATCAAGTGCATATAAAAGGTGATTCCAATAAGACCCCTTATGAGTTATAGTTTGGTCATGTTCCTACAGTTAAATATTTCAGAATCTTTGGAAGTAAATGCTATATTAAAAGAGATGAGGATATAGGAAAATTTGATGCAAGATGTGACCAAGGAATATTTTGGGATATTTTACTAAGAGCAAGGCCTACTAAAATTACAACAAAAGACTGAGAAAAATAGTGGTAAGTGCAAATGTGAAGGTTGATGAGTGCCATGAGAAACAAACCAGAGCATGTAGATATGAATCTGATGACCAGGATGTTAGTTCAAAGAAAGTGCAGACTCAGAGCATAAAATAAAGTGATATGGAAGAATTAGTAAATCCAGATGTTGTTGGCGGTGAATAAGTTGAAGAGACTGAAAATCAGAACAATCAAAAGACCCCCAGATATGTAAGATTAAATCATTCAGAGAATCAAATTATTGGTGATAAAAATAAAGGTGTAATGACTAGGAGAAGATTTTTTGTTGAATAGACATGTTTGATTTCCAAGATTGAGCCAAAAAGATGTTGAAGCGTGTAAATATGAAAATTGGGTAAAAGCTATGGAAGAAGAGTTAAATCAGATTGAGAAGAACAATACATGGGAACTTTTTCCAAGACCTAAAGACAAGAATGTAATCTTTACTAAATGGGTATTCAAGAATCAACTGAATGAAGATGGAGAAAATGTTAGAAACAAAGAAAGATTGGTATGTAAAGGATGTTCACAAATGGAAGGTATTGATTTTGATTAGACTTTTTCTCCAGTAGCCAAAATTGAAACTGTTAGATTATTTCTCGCATATGTTGCTTATAATAATTTCAAGGTATATCAGATGGATGTGAAGTCAGCCTTTTTGAATGGTGAGTTGGAAGAAGTCTACATTGAACAACTGGATGGATTTTTATTGACAGATGAAGAAGAAATGGTATGCAGATTGAAGAAAGCCTTGTATGGACTTAAACAAGCCCCTAGTGCTTGGTATGCCAGATTGGACTGATATTTGATGAAGTTGGGATTCTATAAAGGTACTTCTGATAGTAATTTATACTTCAAGATTAATAATGATAACATTTTGATTGTTGAAGTTTTTGTTGATGACATTATTTTTGGAGGAGATGATTTGAGAAAGAAGTTTGCTGATGATATGCAAAAAGAGTTTGAGATGTTTATGATAGGTGAGATGAAATTATTTTTAGGACTACAAATTACACAACCTAATAAAGACATTTTCATATCTCAATCAAAGTATGTGAAGGAATTGTTGAAGAAGTTTGGGTTAGGTGATTCTAAACCTGTTGGAACTCCCATGGTAACTGGATGCAATGTGACAAAAGATGATGAATCTCAAAAGGCTAAACAAACTTTGTATAGATCTATGATCGGTGGGTTTCTATATTTGACACAAACTAGACCAAACATCATGAATGATGCATGTCTTGTTCTAATATTCTAGGCTAATCCTAAGGAAAATCATCTTACTACTGTGAAAAGGATATTCAGATGTTTGAAGGGAACAATTGATTGTGATTTGTGGTATCCGAACAATGATGATTTCATTTTGAATGCTTACATAGGTGCTGATCGGGCAAGTGATGTTGATGACCAGAAGAGAACTACAAGTGGTGCATTCTTTTTGGGAAAGAAGTTGGTTGCTTGGGAAAGTAAGAAGCAAGATGCTATTTCATTATCTATTGTAGAAGTTGAATACATTGTTGCTGCTAGAAATTGTACTCAAGTAATTTGGATGAAGCAGATGTTGAAGGATATTAGAATTATTTATAATGAGCCTACTCCTATATATTGTGACAATTCAAGTGCTATCAATATTTCTAAGAATTTGGTGTTGCATTCTAAGACAAAGCATATACCAATCAAGTTTCATTTCTTGAGAGAGAAGGTGAATGAGAAAGAAGTCAGAATGGAGTATGTATCTACAAAGGAATAGATTGCAGATATCTTTACGAAGCCTTTGTCTGTAAATAAATTTGTATATCTTAGAGAGAATTAGGGGTGATTTCCCCTTTTGATGTGAACTAGATGCATTGAGGTGCATCAATCCGATGGACTTCATAGTCTTATCTTGATATCTAGATTAATGAGTGGGTGTTGCTACTCAGGGGGAGTAGTCAGTGTTGTCGTTCAGGTATTCATATTTGAGATTATTTGGTAAGGGTGAGAGAATAATGTTTTGCTTAAGTTCCTTTTGCATTGATGTCAAAGGGGGAGAGAGAAGCATGTGAAAAACTATCTTTTCTATCTAAGGTAGAGAGCCATGTGTGTATGATCTCAGGGGGAGACTATTGGAGTTGATTTCTTTCTTTGCATTGATTGTTTTTCACATTCAGATATTTCCATCAATGCTAAAGGGGGAGATTGTTGGATATTAGAGTTGTTGGAATGTGTTGTTGTCATTGATGTCATCATATTCATGTGTTCTTGTGCTTCAATGTTGCTGAGAGTTGGTTTGGTTGGTGTATTGTAGATATGTTGATGTGGATTTAAGGATTCAGAGTTTAGTATCTTTAGTTGATTTAGCATGAGTTTCAGTGTTACGGAAGGTAATTTGATCAAGTTATGTGGTCCAGTATGATGATTGGTTTTTATGTTGGTTCTGCATTGTAGAGTTGTCATTTTTGGTTTGTATTGCTCTGGAATTGATTCATTATGTTGAGTGAATTTTGAAGAGTGTTTGGAATGTTCATGTGTTTCCTCAGTTTGTGTGGTTCATGATTTTAAACTTCACAAGCGTATCTTTCAGTTTGTTAGTAAGTTATGTTGATGTTCCTAAGGTTCAGGAGAGAGATGATGATTCTTGTAATCTAAGTTGTTGCATTTGTTGTGGTGGAATTCCTATTTCTTTTTGGTGTTTCTAGATTGTGTTATGTATGTTTTGTTGGTCTGCATTGATCGTTGTGTATGTTATTGAAGTTTTTATTGGGTCGATGGTATTCTTCGTGTTATACAACTTTTGAGTCAATCCGATGGTTCTTGTGTGTTGCGTTTGATCTTGGCGATATATTCAATGTGTTGAGTGTTTGAAGATTTTACTTAGGTCCATGATATGTCCTTGTCGATATTGTATTGGTCCACATATTTATTTATGTATCGTGTGATGTAATTTTGTAATTAGGTCTTATGAGTTGAACTGACCTTGAAATTAAGGTTGATGATTTGTATAAATAAGAGTAATAATCATGTAAGATGTGTGTCTACATTCTTTGAGAGTGTTGTATGTGCAAAAAAGCAAATTGATCTTTCGGTAGTGTGAAGAAGAGTAGAGGAGTGTTGCAGAGTAGACAATATGCTTAACCAAAATTGTGATAAGGCATTTGGAGATGCTATTCTTTCAATTCATGTAATTTGAATTGGTGTCTGATCTTTGTAAGGAAGTGAGCCATCCTAGGGTTGTAGACATTTGTTGTTTTTGAGCAATGAGCTCTAGGCAGTGTGCTTGAATACATGTGCATTCTTCATTGTAATATTTACATATACTATTGCAAAGTATTATCATATTGTGGGTAGGTTCCCACCATGGTTTTTCCCTTAACCAGGTTTTCCATGTCAAAATTTGTGTGTTGTTGATATGGTGTTTATCTTTGTTATTGTTGTTCTTGATTAGATCTTAAGTTGAGGTTAATTTGTTTAAGTTTGGTGAAAACTGATTGACCCCCCCTCTCAATTTTCCTGCATTGTTGTTGCCAACACCTTCCTTGTTCACAATCCTCCCCTATCATGATTTGTGAGTTGGATGTGATTTATAATGGGTCTTATTTTACTCATCAAAGTCTAATTTTTAGATTGAATTGCTTATGGTTTTCTCTTTCATACTTGCATAAGTAGGTTTTGAAGTCTTTGAGCCTCTCACTAATGGTGTAATCAATCCTTTTCCTTATGCTAAGGGTTTCTTTATTTAATTCTTTCAAACTCTAGAGGACATGAATTTGGTGCTGGATGGTCAATGGTTGATGCGAATTGAGTATTTCCTCTCTTTAAAACTATGGTTCCCTTATTTCAACCCTATGATTAGATTTCTCAATATTATGTCATTTTTGCAAGGTTGGCTAATCTTCCTCTCCAATTCTAGAAAGGTTCATACTTTTAGAATATCAACAACACTAATGTTTTTTTTTTAAAGGTGGATTCTATCATGTCCAACTTTCATCTCTTTAGTTGTTAGTATTTTGATAGACATTAACATTTCTAAGGCACTTCATTAAGATATTGTATTGATGATTGAGAATAGGAAATGGTTTCAATTTCTTGACTATGATAGCCTATCATTCCATTTAAATAATTCTTTGTTATTGGACATCTTTATTTTGAATGTCCCCATTCTCATCATAGGAACACAAAATATTCTATATGGTGATGAAATTACCTCCCTAATCCTATGTATATGGATGTTCCTATTATTCTTGATTCTGGTGGATGAGTCTCTTTATCCCACAGCCATTGGTAGATCATGATGTGATCTTAGAGGCTCCTTCTAAGGTAGATACTCTTAGGGTTGGTGTGGTTTAGGAAATTTTGTGACTCCCTATGAGGACTTTACCTTCTAAATTGATTCAAGTATCTCGTGTCTGATTCTATAGCCCATTTGGTAGACTGGGGGGGTATTTTAGCTCTTTCTTGGTCTACAAAATGTATGCAACATATGACATCTATTGGAATCAAGAATCACTAAGAGGGGGGGGGGAGTGAATCAGTGATCTATCGGTTAGCAAATTTTCAAACTTAACTTTAAACCACCAGATGCAAACACTTAATACTGAAATATAGAAACATTAAACAAACAACCACAAGATTATAACACCAGTATTTTTATGAGGAAACCCAAATGGGAAAAACCACGGTGAGATTTGAACCCACAATATTATTCCACTATGAGCAGTACCAAAACAATATTACAAAATGGGAATGCACAGGCATTTAGGAACACTACCTAGAGCTCACTGATCAATTACAATAACCTGGAAGGCTACAACCCTCAGGGAAGTTACAATAGCTCAAAAGGCTACAACCCTCAAGGAAGTCTCACTAACTTACAAGATAGTTACAGTGATGAGTTACAATGTATTAACTCTGAAATAACATTTATTATGCCTGGATGAGTTTGGGTTGAGTGCTAAATACACTGAGTGGAGCACCGTCTCTGCGTTGCCCTATTCTCAGTCTCAGTCAGCTACCGGATCAAGAATGTGCACGTGAAACTTTACCAAAATAGATTCTTGATTACCTCTCGCTTGCATACAATCACATCATATATCAAAAAGATCATCCACATCAAACTTATATACTAGCAACCACAAAATAGGTCACACATCATGTCGACCTGCTAGTGTAATGTGTAGTCACACGTCGGATTGACCAAATCACAAAGGTTAAATGTGGATCACCAAAACAATAATAAAATGATGTGTCTAAGTCAGCCCAATTATCCAAACACACTCCAATACACCACAATCATTGGAAAGCTTTGAAACCCAAAACTGCCCTGTTCTCCCTGAAATACCAGTTAACACTTGCTTCCAGATAAGAAGAATCACGACCACCGTATCGAATCTATATGATGAGTTGCCATGAATGACAACCCTAAACTAGTAATTAGCCACCAGAAACCACCAAAAATCACTAGATGAGTGTCAATTGCCAACAACATCCTTAATTAAAATTTCTTCCTCATTGCATGAGGTGAATTTGGTTGATTTTGTTGAGGATTCCTTCCTTTATCCATTATCAAAGGATTTAGATAATGGTGTGTTTTGGATGATTTCTCGATGAAGGAAGAGAGATTTTTCTAAGTTTGTTTCAAAATCCCATCTCTAGGTTAAGGGTGTGTAGGTTACAAAGGATAAAGCATAGCGTAAGTTGGTTTTTTTTTTTTTCCAACAATAGCTTGGTTTCAATTGTTTTGTAGAATAGTTATTTTTGGTACCAATTATGTTACCCACATTTATGGTCCCAAGTCCTATTCAATCATGACCTTTAACTCTTTTTTGTTTTCAATTGTTGGTTGGTTGTTTTTCTATTGATGTGTTGTAATAAGGTTTTACAAGCCTGATAAAACCTATTTACCTTTTAATAAATAGGTAATCATAAAACCCATGAATAACACAATTTATGGTCACTGCTCAAAATGATATTTAATATCAAAACATGATAGAGTTATAGGCAACTCCTATATCAATAAGTTCTCAAGTAAAAACTCAATTCATTTAAAAATAAGTTCATAGTGAAAAGTTCAAATAAGACCTAGGCCAATAATCACACCAAGCCATTTGCATACAAGATTGTTACCATAGTGAAACCAAACCTTAATTCATATGACCAAGATATCACATAGTATGTGAAGCAGACACCAGTTAGGAGGGACATCAAAGAGATCAATCTGGACCGGTCAAGAAGAGGAAAAACAACAAAAACAAAAAGATATGATGGAGGCAATGCAGAACAGATTGTTTTATTTCATGAAAACCGATTACAACCAACAAGTAAGAATTGAGTTACAGAAACCGGCTCATAGGCCTACTAAAACATGCTCAAAGTACATAATAGGTCACAATCGGGACCTCCAATCTCAAGATCTATCTTCTACGCTTAGTCTAACTACATTATTACATTTTAATGCTCAATTACAATGATTTATGCAATACAAGGGGATCCAGTCAGACCAAAAAAGGGATCAAAACCTGAAGAACAAGACCTAACGTGCAAAGCCAACAAGGTCAACCTCCACCAAAGAAATTCATTTAGAAAATCCAAAGGACGAAGTGTAGATCATGGGAAAAGGTCGGCCACACTCCAAGGAACATCAGAATCAATGCTCAGGGTTGTGCAAGCTTTAGAAGGGGTCTAGTAGATCACCAAAGCAAATAGGTCCAGGCAACCGGTAACATGAAACTATCATGGAAACCGATAGCGCTAACTTGCTAGAAAAAAGATCCAAATGCTCCATGGTTTGGGAATAAGGAAGATGATCAAGTCTTCAAATATAATCCAACTCCACAGGATATGGTGAGCCAAATCCAAGACAAATAGAAAGAAATGCAGAAATTGCAAACAGAAAGGAAAATAGTTTTAGTTGATGCAAGATTTCTATGAACCGGGGATTCTCCTACATTGGTATACCACTCATATACATCATTACCAAAAGCATAATTTGAAGCAATGAATTCTCAATCAAACTCAAAAATATAGTATAATCACTGCACACTATCCATCTAATTAACTTAAGCTAATGCATAATAGTATAAAAAATTAATTAAAAAAAGTGACTGAAATAATCAGTAGTATCAACCTATTTGACAATAGAACTTAATATGCAAGTAAGTAGACAACTCACATTACAAACACTTCACATAATCATAAAACATTTGGATGAAAAAACATAGAACCCAAAAATCAACATAGCTTATATAAAAAAATATTGAGCTGACTAAATATACAAGCACAAAATGTAAATTAATATAACCAATAATTATAAGAATCTCTTAGATTTTATTAGGTACTTTGTGAAAAAGTGATTAAATGATACTTGGGTCAATCAAAATGACATCTTCTTCCACAAAACTTTAATAGTATCAATAGAATCCTCTTTCTTAGTAAAACGCATTCCTCTATACTGTTGGCAACAACAAGAAGGAAAACTATGAGGGGGGGGGGGTATGAATCAATTTTCATCAGATTAAATCAATTAAGCACAATCTCAAATCGGATCAACTCTAGTAGAAAGAAAGATAACAACAACACACATAACACCAATATTTTTTATGTCGAAAACATGGTTAAGAGAAAAACCACGGTGAGAACCTACCCACAATAAGATGATACTTTGCAGTAGTGTTTGTAAATATTACAATGGGGAATGCACATGCATTCAGGAACACTGCCTAAAGCTCACTACTCAAATTAAAATGATCCGGAAGGCTCCAACCCTCAAGGAAGGTTCACTACCTTACAAAAAGATTCGGACTACAATCTAGAAAGAATGAACTACAAAAATAACATTTGCTAATGCTTGATGACAGTTTCAGTTAAGCTCAAATGTTTTTCCTTCACCTATCTCTTCTCAACACACCACACCAAAAGATTAATTCACTTTTTCACACATACACCACTCTCTGATAATACAGACTCAACACCTATCATCCTAAATTACATGAATATTACACCCATTTATACAAATCAACCTTGACTACAAGGTTGGCCAAACCCATAGCACCTAATTACAGAATTATATCACACGATACATAAATCAACCACCAGACCAATACAATTCCATAGACAACATAGCATGGACCTAAACAAACTTCTCAAATACACACCACCACACGAAATCTCGCCAAGAATAACAACAACACGTTACACCACCAAAACGCTGCATAACACTAAGAATATCACTAGACCATGAAGATCATCAAGAACTCGCACAATAATCAATGTGGAGCACCAAGAAAAATAGGGCATGATTAGGAAACACCAACAAGAATGTTAGAACAATCTGCAATAGCTGCACCAACACCACTTATGCAAATCTTCATCAATCAACACACTAATGTTCAAGAACACTCAACAACAACAACTTGGATAAGAAAGGTAGCTTCTAGAGCACCAAATCATGAACCACTTGAAATGAAGATACACATGAACATCCAAAACATTCTCCCAAAACTGCAATACAAGATATGATCATACCGGAGCTCACTGGATCAAAAACTAGACTCTGCCAACCACTGAACAGAAAGACCAAAACTTCAAATACAATCACTGGATAACCAAAACAATTATTTGCAATACCAAAACATAGGAATATGTTGGCATCAATGACAACAACATATCCTAGAAGAAACAATGTCCAACATATACATGTGTCTCCTTTATAACACAACGATGGCTTTATCTAGATCCAACTAAATTCTTTCAAAAATAATAGAAGATTCCAAGATATTGTTGGTTGAAAACTTGAAATGCCAAAAGAGATTTCAAAGTTAACAACATGAAAAATACTACCAGAACATAATACCATTACAAAAAAACATAGTTACAATTAATAAAAAATATATGTTGCATGATTAAGACCCAAGGATAACTCTATAACACAAAACAAATACTTAACATTACCCACAACTTTAGTCCTCAAGGACTAGTACATTGATTCTTAGTTCACTATTGCTACCAAAACCATTTTTAGATCTTTTAAACCTTAAATCAATTGAACCTACAACCTAGGGATTGTAATGGCTTCAATTTATTACTCAAGAAATTAATTAATTAATTATCTAAATGTATATGTATATGTATATGTATGTATGTGTGTATATGTTATGCATATATATTTTATATATATATATACATACATAACATACACACACATACACATACACATACACATAAACATAAACATACATATACATATGCATATGTATGTATATATATGTATGTTTATGTGTATATATGTGTGTATGTATGTGTGTATATTATATATATAAACACATACATACATTAGAATATCTACAATATATAATTTATATATAGCTATAATCACATACATATGTAATCGCTTTTGCAATGAATAATTATAATGATTGCATAAAACACATACAGTAGATGGACAATTGTGGAATAACCTGTTTGCATCTACATTTATTTTTTCCTAATTAAAAATTCTTTCAATATTTATCTTATAATTTTAATTTCATTATAATACTAGCGCAGTCACCGGTTAGGAGGGACCTCAAAGAGATCAATCTGGACCGGTCAGAAAGATTAAACACAATAGAAACACAAGGATATGATGGACGTAATGTAGAACAAAATTAATTATATCATGAAAACTGATTACAATCAAGCGGTAACAATCGGGTTACAAAAACTGGCTCACTGGCCTGCTAAACATGCTCAATTACAGAACAGGTCACAACCAGGACCTCAAATTTTAAGATCTAGCTTCTATGTTTTGTCTGTCACTTCTATCTAAATTCTAATTCTTAATTACAATGATATATATGATCCAAGGGATCCGTTCAGCCCAAAAAGTGATCAAATGATGAAGAACAAGACCTAACATGTAAAAATAACAAGGTCGGCCTCTGCAAAAGAAATTCCTCTGGAAAATCCAAAGGATTAAGTGTAGATCAAAGGGAAGGGCGACCACATGCCAAGTAACATTGGAATAAATTCTCAGGGCTCTGCAAGCTATGGAAGGGATCCGATAGATCACAAATGCAAATAGGTCTAGGCAACTGATACTAGAAAACTGTCTCGGAAACCGGTAGTGTTAACTTGTCAAAAAATTATCCAAATTCTCTGTGGTTTGGGAATAAGGTAAGTCCTCAAGAAAAAATCCAACTCCTCAAGATCCAATGAGCCAATGCTATAAAATGTAGAATGAAATGTTGAAACTGCAAAATAGAAAGGAAATAGTTTTGGTTGATGCAAGATTGCCAAGAACCGAGGATGCTCCTGCATCAGACATCTGGGGTTGTTGAAAAAGTGAGCCTCTCACTTTGCTAGGGTTAGAGGAAAACCAAGGCAGTCTACCTCTTCATGAGAATTCCAAGATGAATCTTCAATGGGTCTATCCTTCCACTTTACTAGATACTCCTTATACTGACTGCTTCGGGTACTACGCCCAATCCTACTATCCAAAATGTCTTCAATCTTAACTGGTTCCTTCCATGGCAACTGTTTCTCCAAGTCTGCAATACTATCCTCATTGAATTCTAGTTCATGATACTGAACTTTCTCAAAATCTTGCAAGGTCCAAACTTCCTCATCTGCAACTTGTTATAAGTTCCAACCAGGAATCTTTTTTTTCTCAAATACACCATCACTTTATCGCCCACTTCAAATTCCTTATGTCTCCTCTTCTCATCCGCTTTCTCCTTATACTTTTTGTTCATGTCCTCCAAATGCTACTTAACTTGAATATGCAAGGCTATCACGTGGTCTGCAAAGTCTTCTGCTTCTAAACTTCTTAGGTCTTCACTGCTAATATCTCTTAATTCTGATATACCTCTATGGTCTGTAAGAATCTCACAAGGTGTAGGCAAACTTTGCTTGTGCAAGAATCAAATCCCAACTTCTAGTTTTGTCTCCAACTAAGCATCTTAAAAAATTTCCCAAGCTCTAGTTAACTACTTCTATCTGTCCATTAGTCTGTGGGTGAAAAGTAGAACTGGACTTCAAATCCATTTTCATCTTCTTCCAAAGTGCTCTCCAAAAATAACCAGCAAACTTAGTATCTCCGTCTGAAATTTTGCTCTTAGGTAATCCATGCAATCTCACCCTTCCTTGAAAAATAGGTCAGCTATATGCACTGCATCTGATGTCTTCTTACAAGGTATGAAATGAGCCATCTTTGAGAATCTATCCACTACCACAAATATTGAATCATTCCCTCTTTGTGTTTTAGGCAATCCAAGTATGAAATCCATGCTTATATCTTCCCAAGGTCTCTTTGATACTATCAAAGGCTTATACAATCCCACATTCTAACTACTACCCTTTGCAACTTGACAAACTCTACAACTTTGCACATATTTCCTAACATCCTTATGAATTTGGGGCCAAAAGTAATTCTCACTCACCAATGCTACTGTTTTATCAACACCAAAGTGTCTGGCTAATACTCCACTAGGTTTCTCCTTTATTGAATTCTCCCTCATAGAACTCTTAGGTATGAACAACTGAACTCCTCTGAACAACATTCCATCTTGAATGAAGTAATCCAACCACTTTCTTCTATCTACCATAACTGGTTCTCTACATTCTCTCCAAGGTCTTGTGAAATCCATCATCATCATACAAGGTCTTCAACTCCTCAAATCCTAATATTGTCACTCTCATCTTTGTCAACAACTTTGCTAGATTTCCCACTTCTAAGCTTCAACACAAAGGTGTAACTCTACAAAAATTCTACCCATCTCATATGTCTCTGATTCAACTTACTCTGACTATTCAAATACTACAAAGCTTGATGATCTGTATACAACACAAACTCCTTAGGCAGCAAGTAATGTCTCCACTTCTTCAAGGCTTGAACTATGGCATAAAATTCCTGATCATGCACTAAATATCTCCTTTGGGAATCATTCAACTTCTCACTGAAATAAGCTACTGCTCTCCCTTCCCGACTCAAGGTTGCTCCCATTGTTGTTCTACTTGAAACACTTTGTTGAAATCTGGTAAACTTAACACAGGCTGCTTAATCATTTTCTGCTTCAGTAATTCAAAAAATTTGTTTGATCCGGTGGTCCACTGGAATTCCTTCTTACCTCCCCTCATTGTCTCAGTCATAGGGTTACAAATAGAACTGAAATTTATGATAAACTTCTGGTAGAAACTAGACAATCCATGAAATGATCTTACCTCTCCAATTCTTTCTGGTGTAGGCCATTAAACAATTGCTTTTACTTTCTTAGGGTCCATCTTCAAACCATCCTCAGATATCACAAATCCCAAATAGCCTGCACAAGGACTCAAACTTTCTCTAATCAAACCTTTCTTCAACGGCTCATGCACTTGTCTATTCAACTCTTCATTCTCTGTCAATGTCATCTGATGTGCATCTTTGTTAGCCAAACTAGCTCTAGAATCCTTGGGATCCAGTTCCATGCAATGACTGATACTTCTCACATGTGGTAATCCATCAGGCACATTATTTGATATGATATCTTCATACTCTATCAGCAACTCTTTTATCTCTTCTGATTGTTCTTCTCCATGCTCCGAATTCTCAGTCTTTTTAGGAACTAAGAAAAAAAACACATTCTCATGTCTCATCCTATTTAGTAATTTCCTTCCATCTACCAAACAGATTCTAGCATTCATACAAACTTCAGTCTTGAAAGGCTCCTCCAAGGGCAACAAGGTTTGCTTCATCATATTGGCCATAATAGTGTATATATTCTTTCTCCCATCATGTATTGCTTGTCTATCAAACTACAAGGTCTACCCAACAAAAGGTGACAAATATCCATAGGCATAATATCACATAAGACTTCATCATGATAATTCCCAATTTTTAATTTCACCAAATATTGCTCACTTACCAACAACTTATGTTCATCCCGAATCCATGTTATCTGATAAGGCTTAGGGTGTTTCAATCTTTTCAAATTCAACTTATTCACCATCTCTTCTGAAATAAGATTATCCAAACTGCCACTATCACTAACAACTTTACAACACTTACTAGATACCTTACATATGGTCTTGAACAATTTTTTCCTTTGCAAGGGCTCCTCATCTTCTCCAGTATAACACAAAGATCTCTACATCATTAACAGTTCTCCATCTTCCAGTTTGTTAGTTGATCTAGTGGGGATTATTTCCACCATTTTTGTTCTCCTGGTATTCTTTGTCTTCTTACATTTGAAAGAACGATGTCCTTCTCCTCCACACTTAAAGAAAGTTCCTTTGAACACTCTCTTGTCTTGTCTTCTGTTTCCAAAATTTTCATTTCGGTAGCCATCCGGTTCTCTCCTCTGGTAGAAATTTCTTAATCCTTCCATTATTAATTACCTTCTTTGCTTACTTCCTTGTCCTTGTTATGATCTGCATAGGTTCCTCTTCCTTCGGTGAATCCTCTTGCTCCTTGAAATCTTCCTTCAAAAAACCTTCCACCTCTACCTCTCTATCTCTGCTCATGTCTTTTGTTTAGCTTCTCTTATGCTTTCAAGGCATATTGATAAGCCTCCTCAACACTCTGCAATTTGATAAAAATGAGTTCATCTTGTATACACATCCACAATCCATTCAAATATCTTGCAACTTGTTCAACTTCATCATCAACATGTCTGGATCTGATATTCAACTTGTAGAATTCTTTGGTATACTCCTTCACACTAGATTCCTTCTGCTTCAAATTCTGCAACTTCTGGAATAGATTCACTTGATAATCAGCTGGCATAAATTTTGATTTCAACTTAGAAACCATCTGATCCCATGTCTTGATCTTCTCTTTACCTCTTCTCTGTCTATCAACCTGCAAATCCTCCCACCAAAGAGATCTGTGTCCTTTCGACCGGATACAAGAATATTTCACCTTCCTTTCCTCTACAATGTTCTCAAAATCAAATTATTTCTCCATCTCCGAGATCCAATCCATCAATTCATCTGAATCCAACTTTCCATCATATTATGGTCAGGTAAAATGTGGTTTAGTATTCACCCTACTCAAAACCCTATAAAACCTCTCTTCATCTGGATCAATCGTCAGTGGGTTTTCTTGTTATGTTGGGGCTTCTTCCCCTTCATCTTCACTCACATATTCAATATGTCAACCTCTTCTTTGTGTTGTATAAACGGCTTCCAACCGGGCTGCAATTCCTCTCAACATTTCCATCACAACAGGGTTTTCATTCCCACATGCTCCACCATTCCTATTTCCTCTTCACGCCATCTTCACCAGTCCTTTGCAATTGCAGGTCAGATCCATAGTCCACCACCCTACAACAAAATTATCAGAACAACACAATCTCTAGAATGAAAGCTTTCTCTAATACCACTTGGTGTAGTCAGTGGTTAGGAGGGACCTCAAAGAGATCAATCCAGACTGGTTAGCAAGAGTACACACAACAGAAACCCAAGGATATGATGGAGGCAATGCATAACATAATGAATTATATCATGAAAACTGATTACAATCAACTAGTAACAATCGGGTTACAGAAATCAGCTCACTGGCCTGCTAAAACATGCTCAATCACAGAACATATCACAATTGAGACCTCAAATATTACGATATAGCTTCTATGTTTTGTCTATCACTTATATCTGAATTCTAATTCTTAATTGCAATGATATATACAATCTAAGGGGCCCGGTCGGCCCAAAAAGGGATCAAATGCTGAAGAACAAGACCTAACGTGTAAAAATAACAAGGTCAGCCTCCGCCAAAGAAATTCCTTTGGAAAATCCAAAGGATGAACTGTAGATCAAAGGGAAGGTTGACCACATGCCAAGGAACATCGAAATCAACGCTTAGGGCTCCGCAAGCTATGAAAGGGTTTCGGTAGATCACAAATGCAAATAGGTCTAGGCAACAAGTAGCGATAACTTCCCAGAAAATGATCCAAATGCTCCACGGTTTGGGAATAAGGTAGATGATCGAGTCCTCAAGAAAAAATCCAACTCCTCAAGATCTGGTGAGCCAATGCCAGAAAATGCAGAATGAAATGCTAAAACTACAAAATAGAAAGGAAATATTTTTGGTTGATGCAAAATTGCCAAGAACCGGGGATGCTCCTACATCAAATACTCATCTAATAAGTTCATCCCAACCATTATTTGATTCTCAAGATCATACAAATTGAGAGGCATTTTACACTTCCTACCATAAGTTCCTTGACTGGTGTCATCTTGATGCCAAATTATAAGAATTATTGAATATGAACTATACTATATGAAGACAATTCTCCCACTTAGTAGACCGATCTATCATATACATTCTTAGGATGTCCTATGAGACTTGGTTAACTTGTCAATTTGACCATCAACTTTTAGATGATCAGAAGAACTAAAGTTTAGTCTAGTCCAAACACTAAAATTGATAATCTAAACAATTTATCAAGACTTAAAATATTAGATCTTGTGCTACATTTAGATCAATTATTTTATTTTGATATTTTCATCCACTTGGATTTGTTGTTTCTCTTTGCTTGGGATCTATATGGCTTCTTTGTTTCTCTTTTGACTCTCGTAATCATTTTTTCATTCGGATTCATTTCAAATCCTCTATATGATTTTAATTCTAATTTTACTTGGATTCTTTGATTTATATGACTCATGATCTTATTGGTCCCAATCAACAAGTTTAGGATGTTGGAAGCGATCAATCTATTCCATACACAATCGAAACCAATTATTTATGATGTGTTGTGTCAATTCCTTCCTTAACCTAATGAGATGGTGGGCTCAACAAAAAAATAGATGGGAGAAGAACTCCTCATCTAAAGATATCATTATCATGGATACAAGCATATTGATGTTGCAAAGAAAACAAGTGGATTGGATTGAGATTGATGGTATAGATAGAGGTGGAAATAAAAGGATGGGTGGCAGCAAAATTTTCATAGCGACTATAGATGGTCTCTATTTTAATAATTTTATTGGACAAAGTTACCCCAACAAGCATCAATATATCACTAACATCATTAAATTACTAATTAGAAAAAGTGTCTAGTGCCTTTATGACTATAAACACTTATAAAATTTCTAGGATGCCTTGCTCATGAAGGCCTAATCCTTTGCCTTGATATTTCATAATTCAACATATTTGATGTGTGATAAAAAATACTTGTTATTTTGAAAACATAACATGATTACATCCTTGGGTTTAGTGTGCAAATTATCCAATATGTGGTCCTCTCTTCATGATCTATACAAATGGGTCTTGGATTCTTGGAGGCCTCTTGTGATGAGTAAGATTGAACTCATCCCATGTGCTAAAGGTTTTTCATCTCCTTCTTTGCCTCCTCTGAGGATAAAAATTTAGTGTTGGGAATGTTGTCACTGAGGATTGCACCCATGATGCTAAGTTCGAAAACAAGCAATCCTATGAAACATGGAAACACCTTCAAGTCTATGGGTTGCTCAAAGTGAAGGTGAATCTCCAAAGATCAGGCCAACTTCCTGTTCTGATGGACCTCCTACACTAACTTCTTGTGGGAAAAGGGTAAAAGTCTTACATGTAATGAAAAACCTATCCTAATGGAGGTGATACACCAAAAATATTATCTGAGATCTACAACCTGCCTAACTCACAAAAAACCTTCAACAAATAACCTTGATTACTTCATAACTCAACTGAACATGTAGGTGCATAAAAAATTCCTGGAAAGGGATGAATTTAATGCACGCATGAAGGAAACAACAAGTTTTCACAGCTTCAAGCAATTAAAACCAACTAACACAAACTAGAACCTGCAACTAACATGTATCTCCTTGCACCACAAATTGACTGAAGGAGACAAATTAGAGGATAAAAATCATAGGAAAATATCAAATCATTCATTCACTAGATAATACAAGAAGTGCCAAGAAGGAAATCTGCTGCTATATTATTGAAAAATAAAGGAGTGTTGTTGTTACAAAAAATCAAAATACTGCTGAGCTACAATGCCTTTTTGACTCAAAGAACCAGGGGGAAAAAAGGAGAGAAGGAATATATAGAAATCATAATGAATCCCCTTCAAAACCCTCAAGTGACTGCATGAGAAAAGCCTTGGGCGAATTTGCCCCAAAATGGCATAAAAACTCATGCATCATACTGTAAAATAATAATATTTTTGCTCAAAAAGATTGCCACTGATCCCGCATGAAGGGAAACCCTCATTACTGAATGTGGAATTGCCAGTCTCACCCTGAATAGCTCCATTGAAAAAACAAACCTCCTGTTTTAAAAAAATATTGGCAACTGCTCTCCGTGTTGAAGCTTCTGTTAAAAAAGATTGAAAAAATGCATCTCTTTATTTTGTGAGCTTTCCAAAGGTATGTAACATTTGCATGTTCTGACAATAAATAAGCATCTGCATTATACTCTATGCAAAAATTCATCTCCATGCTTGGTGGGCTTTTCACCGTTCAAACAACCAATTCTGAGTCTATCGTGCAATTTTTATTTGCCAGCCATTGGATTGCCTCCATGAACCATGGTCGCTTGCATTTAAATTTTTTGTTTACTTCTTAGCGAGCCCCACCTTTTGTCGCCAAGTCGCTATGATTATCCATCGAGCATTTTTATCTTGCAGTATAGCGATGACCATTGATTTGTTAGGAACCTGCTTGCCTTTTAGTCTGCTTGTTTTCGTTTATCTTCCTAGGCCCATGGGAACAAGAAATGCTAATGAACTTTGAACTATTGAACCATTTAGAAATGGTGATCCACTTTGAACTGGTGAACCACTTTGAACTGGTGAACCACTAAACTTTTAGCCATTGAACCATTTTGAAGCCTTGAACCAATTTGAACCAATTCAAGTTCAAGGTTGACTTAGACATCTACTCATCTGTAGACTTTTTCCATGTGTCAGCCTCTGATTTGCTCTCAGGTCCACTTTGTCTTCCATCTGGAATACCATTTGGACTGGACCCACCTTGTCGCCAAGTTGTATCAATAACCTGGTGTGCAACTTTCATTAGCGCCTTAGCGACCACCGTCTGATCTTTTACCTAACCATTGGATGTGATTAGTCTTCTCGATCTTTACTCTTGGTCTGCCCATGGTTCTTCATCTTCTCTCTACCAGGTGGCACATCCTCATTTTCTCTTAGCCCACCTAGACGGTCACCTGGATGGCCACATCATCAGTCACCAAGTCACATGAGTTAACCAATGAGCATTTTTATCTTGCGGTATAGCGATGACCATTGATCTATCCTCAAACTGCTCGATCTTTAGCAGCTCTTAGCCGCTCACCTCCCCTTTTCCTTTTCCGCATGTTCTTAGTCACCAAGTTGCTATGATAACTGGCAAGCTTCTTTCTATAGCCGTATAGCGATGATCGTTGATCCTTCGGATTATCATTGATCTTTCTTGAACTTGCTCAACCTTTAACCCCAGCTGATCTTCTCTCTTGTGCCGCGTGTCAATGTGTGTCACCCTCTGATTGGCTCATGAGATTTGCTTGGGAACCACCTATCTATCAGGCCTACCATGCGTCCTACTCTGTCAGATCTCACTCTTTCAGCCAGAGTATTTCTTCGGCGAGCTGCTTACCAGTTTCATCGAACCTATAGTTTCATTGATATTATTATGTCGATGAAACTGAGCCTTCAGTGACACTTTTTCGGGACTCATCGTGGCCAAGATTTGCTCAATGTCGCCCATCCATGCCATGTCACTAGCCACTAGACCACCACCTATCTTGCCACATGTCACCACGTGTCAACTTGTGACTTTCTCAGAGTCTACCTCGGCACCACCTGGCCTGCCACCTATCACGGGGATATTCATTTCGGGCACTTCATAATTGCGGTATAGTGATAGTCATGGATAGCCTCAGAATGTCACTCCGTTGTTCGATCTCTCTTGATCTGATGGTCAATCTTTACTCTTTGTTCTGCCATGTCATCAATTGCCAAGTCGCAGCAATAATCCGGTGTGCATCTTTTCATTGCAACATAGTGACAACCGTTAGATCTCTGCAATCACTATTGATCTTTCTTGAACTTGCTCGCTCTTTAGTCTCTTCCTGCCAACTGGTCACAAAATTAGGATGCCTTGAGATGCGTACACATGGGGTCCACCAGGTCACAAGCTACCTCTTCTTGCCAAAAGCACGTAAGCTTTGACACTATAGTAATATGTGACGTTATATTTAAATATGATAAACTCCCTCCGCGCAGCCAATGTGGGATAAAAGGTCCTCCTGCCTGGCAACTGAAAATCGCTTGGAAACTCTAAGGCCTTTTAAAATCCTCTTTGGCGCCCAAGAAAAACTTTACACAGGCCGACTGCATTTCGCTATGAGCTTCTTTTGGCATTAAGGTTTTAATAGCCACACAATTTCATCTGCAATGGAGCATATATGTTTATGTGATCTACAACATAGATTTTTTTGTGATCTATAGCATGCTATGCTCAACCCTTGTGGGAGCCACATTTAACCCACATTCTATTTTAGTTTCTTGTATCTGCACATGAAGCAAACAAGTTAGAAGAAAAAAATAGTACATTTCTTCCTGGTTCATGATTTGGACCTTTTCAAAATGAATGCAAGGCTTCATTAAGGCACCAAATTTGGCATTGTGCAAAATTTTGGTAACAAGGAAATTTGTTGAATTAGGAGGAGAACTCTTTCTTTGTTAAGCCTTGGTCCACCTCCTTTAATACTCTTTTTGAGCCACTAAATATGCGCTTAGTGTGGGTTAGACTTTCAAACCTCCCTTTACAATTTTGGGAGCCTTCTTGCTATGAGGCCTGTTATCACTGTTTTAAAAATGGATGTTCTCAGTCCATAATTGGCTAGGTTTTTGAAAATTTTGAGTCTGGTATGCCCTAGTTGCTTCGAAATTGTTTTAAGTTCTAAGGAGTTCAGGGTTTTAGGTTTTAAGTCGCTTCAATATTTGAGAAAAAAAACTTTGGTTTCTAATCTTGCGTTACTTTATTCACTTAAGTGATGGGTCCTCTTGTTGTGCAAAGTGTTCCCCCCATTGCTATTTACCTAGGCGGTCCCTTTAAATGTTTTAAATTTTATTCGCCTTTAAATCTGCCTTTTCTAATGTTCGTCGGGCCTTGTAAAAGTCGATCAACTCTTAGTCAATCGGACGGCCCACGTGGATTCGTGAGATCAACATACCCGAAAGTTACCTATTGTGAAATAGCAAAAATGTTTGGTGGGACCTAGCTATGAGGACTTCTCCCTTGGCTAAAGGGCGATCAGTTTGCAAAGAGATCAATGGCCCGTGTTGATTCACAACCTAAAGATGCTCGTGGTTTACAAGTTGCGAAATGGCGAAAAGATGGTGGGCCCAGGTGAAGTGGTTAGTAGAAAGAGTAACAACAGTGCAAGTCTCTGAGATCGGACGACCCACGTTATTTTGTGAGATAAAGATGATCAAAGATTACTTATTGCGAAGTAGCAAAAGGTTTTGGTGGGCCTGACGTCCAAGCTTAGACTGAAGATTAAAGACCGGTCATGTTCTATCTGATCAGATGGCCCTCGTTATTTTGTGAGATCAAAGTGCACATATTTTAACTATTGCGAAATAGCGAAAGGTTGTGGCGGGTCCCAGAAGCCGGCGGGTTTTCTGATGAGTAAAGAGTGAGTGGTTCAGAGAATAATCAATAGCCTGCGTTGATTCGCAACCCAAAGATGCTCGAGAGTTAGTTTTCGTGAAATGGTGAAATGACATGGCATTCCAAGTGAGCAGTCCAGGAGGTAGGGATCATGAATCAAAAGGTTACACGTGTCCTCTAGATCACGTAAATCAAAGAACAAACTTGGTGACCAAGTGGTAGGCCCAACAAACAGAATGACGTAAACTAAAGACAAAGAGGATATATGTCAGGCACAGGTGGCAATGAAAGAAGTGGATCCCGCTGAAGTCTTTCAGTGAGAAAGAGGTTGACACGTTAGTCCAAAAGGGATCAAATGCCAAAGTGGAAAGCACTGATTCAGAGGGCCCATGTCTGTAGGTTCTAACAGTTTGATAAGGGATGAGCATCTCAAGAAATACTGATGGTAGGCGTTATTTCGCAACCCAAAGATGCGATCTTGTTACCATTTGCGAAATGGTGAAAATGGTTAGCGGTAACCGATTTGAGCACGGTTAGTAATATAAACTACCACGTTAAGATAAAGTAAAGACCGATCAAGTTTCAGTTGATCGGATGGCTAGCACAGTTTCGCGAGGCCAAGATGCAAGAAAGTTACCTATCGCGAAATAGCGAAAAGGTTTTTCAGTCTGTTGCCAATGAGGAAAAGTAAAAAGCTAAAAGTCGATCAAGTTTCAGTTGATCGGACGGTCAGCGTGATTTCGTTAGATGAACCTGCAAGTGCTTTACGCTTTGCGAAACAACAAAAGAAGAAAAAGAAAAAATACTCAAAGCTGCTCTAACCCGTTGGAGCCAAATTTTTGAATTCTTGCATGAATTCAATTCTGAAGGGACGGTCGAAGCATGCAGTGTTAATGCTACAGTTAAGGAGCCAAATTGCCGTATATGTTCCTGGATCAATTGAATGAGGATATCATTCCATAGAAGTAGTTGCAAAGAGAACTGGTGTAGAGCAGAGTTGCTTCAAGCTAAAATTAGGTTCCCTTGTTCTTTGTTTACCCTTTGCTTAAAGATTGTTGAATTGTGGTCATGTGCTGTTAGAAAATTGTTTTGATTGATAATTGGCTCAGTCGCATACTTTAAAATGGGACCTAGAAGAGAATTAATAGGGAAGGTAAATTACCAAGACCAAAATATTTGAGATGATTTTCTTGAGCAGTTAACCATGTTGACCAATGTCGGGGCTAGAGATAAGGAATTAGTACCAAAGAACCCTCGTCTGAAAATTGGGGATGGTTTATATGATAAAGGAAATTGGTTGAGGGACCCTGAAATAGGGATATCCAGTCTCAGTTTGTTTAAAGTGGGTTTTGGTCAGAGACATGCCTCTTCCCCTATGAATAGTATCTGGGATTTAGATGTGGGAAAACTTGTGGTCCCTGGTGTGTTCATGGATGTTGATTTGTTGACCTTAATAGCACAAAGTTATGACCCTGCTGCTAGATGCATCAGAAACATAAAGGGATCAGCCCTTGTTGAAATCAAGGATGAAGAATTTAGAAATGTTTTCAAGCTTAGTGAAGCTTCCATCTATCTTGAGCCTATTGATTTTGAGGCATTAACCCAAGTTTACAATGCCCAAAGAGATCATCTTAGGAGTGGCCCATTGAGAGAATTTTTTGTCAAAATAGGGGGATTAGCAGTTGTAGGCCCTAGCACAATGGAGCCATTTTCCTTGAATCTGTTTACCTTGAGAGCTAAGGGTATGTACTGGATACTGTGTCAAATTTTTGGGGAAGATGCCAAGAAAAATATGCCAGTCCATTATATGTTAATGATTGCCCAAATTTTGAACCCTTCCCTAGCCATAACATTTGACTTTGCTCCTTTCCTCACTGATGCTATCCATGCAGGCCTAGTAGGAATTAAGAATGGTAAGGTAGACAAGCCATTTGGATGGTATTCCTTGTTGATGCATATGTTTCTATTCAAAGGGGCTGATTATTTTGCAAAAGAGATGGACCTGGTTAAGGTCAAGGATAAAGAGGAGATGCTAGTACAATTGTGGAGTACTGTTCTATCTTGGAATAGAGAGGATGCAAGTTATTTGAAGTTTGATAGATGCTTTGCATTTAAAATTAGAGTTCTCTTGTGTGCAGAAAACCCTATGATTCCCAAGGCTCTTTTGGAATTCCTTAGGCCCAAAGAGTTTGCAGAGGATATCAAGATTGTTCATAACTAGGGAGATATGCATCTAAATCCTGTTTCTATTGTTTTGAGAGTATATGGTTTTAGAGGAACCCCTTATCTACTACCCTATCAGGTTCCATTAAAGATAGGGATTGCAGAAGTATTAAGACAGATTGGAGGAGTGCAGGAGGCCAAGTTAACTAACAGGGGTAAAGGGACAATTTTCCCAACCATCACAATGGCTCATCACTTTGTAATAACCAAACGTTGATGGAAGTGCTTTGAAGAATTCTTCAAGTCGTACATGTTATCAACTACAGTATCTAGGTGTGCAGACCCTGAAGATTTTTTCAACAGTATGTTCAAGAAGAGGGCAGTTTGTAAGATCAGGCCTCACCAATTCCAATTACCTAAAGATCTAATCAGGAATGAATTCAGTCTAGATGAGCAGGAGCTAAGGAAGGAGAAGTGGATTTCCTACAAGAGAGCCCTTGACTTCATCCACCAATTTGATTCTAGCTATGATCCTCTTTCTAGTTTTACCCCATTTGAGGAAAAGATTAAATTCTTGATTCTTTATTTTGAGGATTTAATGCAAACTCTGAAGGAGAAGAGAGAGGCCATAATGCAGAATGATCCTGATAGGGCTAAATTGCTCCTATCCAAGCCTTCCTTTGTCAAGGTTGTTCCACCAAGTAACAATATAATGTAGAAAAAATCTAAATACACTGTGATGATGCCAGTGTCAGGTGAACCTTCTACTTCCAAAGGGAAGAGGGCCATTGAAGATATTGTAGAGATTCAAGATTCACCAAAAAGGTAGAGGGTAGGAAAAGAAATTGAAACCGATGACCCTCAGTACTCTCCCTCTCAATCCCCAATTCATATAGGAGATGAGAAAGCTGTGGCCGAGCAATTATTACAATTAGGGAGTCTAGGTGAAATTGTATACACCTACAATGAGACTCAAGAAGGAATGATAGAGGAGCCACCCAGTGCTGAAATGGACATAACTGATGGTGAGCCACAAGGAAAAGAGTTGAACATCACTGTCAAGCAAGCTAGTGAAGAATTCCTAGCTGACAACAATTTTGTTGCATCAGGTGCTTTCATGCACTTTCTATGGAAACAAAATATTGATCAGTTCAAGATCAGATGTGCAAAAAGATGTGCAAAGAGAATAAGTGAACAACCTCATAAAGATACAAATTCAATAGAAGAAGAGGTCAAACAAGAAATGATGGCTGAATTGAAAGCCATCACTCCTGAGGTTGGAAGGGAAATGGTTTCAAAAGCCAGTGTACTAATTCTCCCTGAATGGGATATAGCTGATGCATTGGTCCTAGAAGTGGTCAGAAAGGAAACCAAGCCAATGAAAGGAGTGGTATTTACCAAAGATGATGCCTCCCTGGTAATGTGGTCCCTTAAAAAAGACGAGGGTAGAAGAAGGAAGGACACCTCAGAGTCTAGTTTCTTAGGAGGAATGATAGTCAGGAGAGTCCAGGATATAGGGGTGGTGGAAGCAGCTAGTACTGTTTTAGAGACTGCTAAATTCAATGTAGCAGTAGCAGAGAAGGAAGAAAAGAAAAGGATGATCTTCAAATTAAATTGGAGATAGTTCTAAAGGCTTATAATGAAGCAAATAAAGAGGTAGCCAGTAGGGACAGTACAACTGCCAAGCTTCAAAGTCAGCTGATGGGACAATACCAAGGAGGTGAGTCCTCTACCTTGGAAATCTCTTCATCTCCAGCAAGACCTCCTTCTACTAGTACCATCATAGAATTCCCTCCTTCTCCTATGCCTTCTGGTTTTCAACCAGCTGAGACTTATCAACATGAATTGGAGAAGATGAAACACAATCAGGCCTTATTTGCAAGCAAATATGAGGAGAAGATAAAGGCTACAATTTTGAGTTTTACTGATAAAGTTGATGCTCACACAGTACACATAAATATGAAGAGGATCTTGGACACTCTTAGTGAGTTAAATGAGGACAAGGCTATTTTAGAGCCCATTCTGAATAAATGGTTGCCCAAAGAAGTGGACCTAGAACTGATGTGTGCATCATATGATGAAGCTAGGTTTGATGCTATTATTAAGTCCACATGTGAGTTGACCAAGCATTTGACAAAGGTGGTAGAAGGAAGAGCTAATGTGGAGAGGAAGGCCAACTTGTATAGGAAAGAGTATACCGAGCATAAATTTGCATTGTTTCCTAGAGGTTTTGTTAATCAAAATCAGTTGAAAGATAAATAGGTATGGCTGGATGAGTTAGGGGCTAATTTATCCTTAAGGGTAAATGAAATAATTAATAAAGATGACACCTCACTATTTGTTAAAACAATTGAGGAAATAGAGAAGATCAAATCACATTATGGGTTTTTGGAGTCAGAGGTAAGGAAAGTGAGGAACGCTTGGAAAAAGATTATTGGCTACTCATGGCCTATCGATGATGTTTTTCAAGAGTGGTCCAAGAAATATGCGGTGCAAGAAGAAGATGCTCCAAGATAGTTAGAGGGTATTGCAGAAGAATTACCAACTGAAAAGGCCGCTGAGTCAGAAAGAGACTTGTAACTATTTTTTGAACAAAGTATAGTTGTAACAAATTTTCCTAGGGAAGTCCGAAGCTTTGTATGCATCCATGTTGTTATAAATGGATACCAGGACTATGGAAAAAGAGATCGCAATTAATTGTAAGGAAATGCTGCAGAAATTTATTTGAGCTTTTTTTCTAAGTCTTATGGAGAACATTCAAGTGTTTTTGTAATATTTTTTGTATTAATATCAATACATAGACCATCAGCTTTGAGCTTAGAATTTGTGTTGTCTTCAAGTGTGCTCACAAATATTTACTGTTTTCAATTTGAGTAATCTAGGGTTATTCATTTGAGTATGGGTTGTAAGGCAATCTTAAATAGATGCATTTCTTAGCTTTTCTCTTCAAGAGGGGAATAAATATGCAGGAATCATTTCTATCAAAAAATTCCTTGTGGGAGACTTTGAATTTGATGAATGCTATCTAGTTTGATGAGGGTAAATTCTTATGTATGTCAGGCATATGTAGGGTTTATGAAAGCCGAGGTGATGGGATGTATGGAGATGTTTAATTGTGAGATTATTGTTTAAACTTAGATGACTTTGTGGCCTGGATAAGGCACTGGTATCTATTGTGGTTATCTTTTACATATCTTGTAGGTCGATATTGAACATGAGCATAAGCTTTCTTTCTTTGTTTCAGTTAGTTTTGAGGCAATAAGATTCATTGGTTTTTGGACCGGTTTACTGTGGATCTATTTTAAAAGGTGTGAAGTCAATTCACATAAGTTATACCTGCCTGAACTTTGGATAAGTTTGAAGTGTAGAAGGTTCATCAAACCTTGTCATATGTTTCTCTAAAGTTTCCTTCTCCTTGCTTTCTCTTCTGCAGACAATGTTTATTATTTTATTATAAGGGATTTTAGGGGGAATCAGAATTTGGGACCAACAAGGCCATTGCTAACTCTATTGGTCACTTTTTGATAGTTGATGATTCTACTTTCATGGGACACTCTACTTTTGCTCATATTTTGGTGGATGTTGACATCTTTAAGACCCTTGGACTCAACCCCTTGATTATGAGGGTCTCCCCTTTTGATGTCGACAATTCTTCTCCATTGATCACCTGGCTACAAATTGTCCTTTCTCACACTGCAAGGGCTCTATTATGTAGTGGAAGGATGCTATTGATGACCATTTAATTATCAATGCTTCTAATTCATCAAGTGACTCAAATGATGATGTGTCTCTTGCTTCTGATGATGCTCATTTGAACCTATTGTCCCTCTTGTATAGACTAAGCTTCCTTGAAAATCTCACCACTATTCCTCTTGTAGTGTGCTTACTAGTTCATCTTCTACTACGAGTGTGCTTCCCCTCTCAGGTGCAACCACATATTCTTATTTATAGGATATTGATGAACCTTTTGTTGTTGGTGTGACCTCTTCATTCATCTTGGCCCATATTGGTAAACCTCCTCCCTGATGTGTGTACCCTACTTTTCCTACTACTTTTGTTCAATGTCAACCTTTGGTGGAGGATTTTCTCCCTCTTCCATACTTTCCTTCTTTTGCTGGTAGGCTCTCTATGAGGGTTTTCCCTCATGCTTCCCATTGTAATGGTGTTCTTGATGATAGTATTGCTCAGACTATTGTTAATTGATGAAGGAAAAGGTCTTTCTCCCTCTTTCCAAATGATTCCTCAAGTAGTGGGCAAAATTCATGCCCTCTTAATGTGGGTTATCTGTTTCCTATTAAAAGAGGTATGTTCATGGCTTGGGACATGTTGTTAGTGATTTGTTAATGACCTATGAAATGTTGTGAGTGGCTTATATTTGGACTACGAATCAAGACCAAAAGAATGTTGCAAACAACTTACAAGGTTCAATTCAACATTCCGTAGGTCATTAACATTCCTCGTGAAGAAAATAACACATATAAAAAAAAAAAAAGGAACGTTGCAAATAAATTGTAAGCAATTTGTTAATGACCTATGGAATGTTGTAAGTGTTGGCTTTGGCATGTTTGTCATTGATATCAATAAGTGTGCTTGTAGAAAAAGGTATGAAAGTGACTGGATAATATTAAAGATAGTAATATGAGTTTGTTATTGATGTTACAAGGTGACAAAGGAAAGGCATAAATACATGTTGATAGCCCTTCATTCTACTTCATTATGATTGCATCATTCAATTATGACAGTATGAATAGAAGTCTCATGGTGTAAGTTGTATTTGTATTTGAGATAGTGAAGTGTATTGTGGTTATCATCTTCTAACAATATCAATTTTAATCATTTTTAAAGCATGTGAGCATGACGATTAGTTTGTGAATGTTGTCTAGAACGTACACTAATAGTTTTATGTTTTGCCTTCACGATGACATAAACTTGAATCTGCAATCAGTTTTGATCCTATTATAGACTAAGAAGTTGAGGATTGTAAATGGATAATCATCATAGTGCACAACATACTTTATAACATATTCTTTTGAAGTTATTTTGTGGAAACATGTTAACATTGTTTTATCTTCTATTACTCAGGCGACAAGAAAAAGAAAAACTAGTGACAAGAAAACAAATGACAATAATTTTTTGAAACAATTGAAGAAGTTTAGTGTCTTAGCAAGTGATAATCATTTGTTATCAAAAGATATTTGAAGACTGTTATTAAATTCTATTGCTTAGACCATTCTATGCTCGGGTTTAAAAGATAGTTTAAACGTTTAATGACTAGTGGTTTCCTTGTCAACAGTTTTGTAACTATTCTCTCCTTCATCCAGATAGTAAAATCTATGTCGTGTTCAAATTGTATTGGAAAAAAGTTGAAAAACCAAGAGAGAAATGAGTGAGGATAGATAATATGATCTAAGGGATATGATGAATGTCATTTTTTAATGAAACAAAAAAAATTTCTTTACTACTGCAGAAGTTGATTATGAAAACCAGAGTAGTTCAAAGAGAATGAAAAGATGGTTGATCTATGAATATGATAAGAAGTGAAGTAATCTGCATAAGTTATCATTGTCAATGTTGCTTCTGATTTCATAATGAAATAATATTTACTGATGCAATGAGGGTTTGATAATGTCAATGAGCGAAGATTTTTGTTTTCAGTCAAGTACTATATACTTTGACATTTTTTATTGGTTGCAGAGTTTCTCATGAAGATAGGGTTTTTGTAAAAAGTATTCTTGAAGGGAAATTTATCAATGTGAAATTTACAAAACAAAGACTTGATCTCTGAGACAATTGGACTATGGATAGTTTGAAGAATGACAGTTTTACATAGAAACAGGGTAATCCTCTGAGATGTTCATTTTGTGAATGTGTAAGGAGTCGGTGCTTCTTCACTTTGGAGTTGGTGCTCCTAGAATTGCAAGGGGTTTATGCTCCTAGGATAGGTGTCCTGAATTTAGCTAGCGAGTCTTGGTGTTGGTGCTCCTAATTTGTAACCAGTGAAGTTTGGTCAGTGAGGGCTAATATAAATCTTGTTTATAGTTTTTTTCACCCTTTAAGGGTTTTCTACTCAAATATTGGTGTCATCGTGTTATACTTGTGTCTTGAATATTTTGATTGATTTATTCTTCTTTGTCAATACTGCCTTATGTTCTGCAACAATTGTTAATCTTATTATAATAAGGTTTTTGAATGTATAATAGTGAATTGTTATATAGATCACTGATTCACTCCCCCCCTCTCAATGATCCTAGTATTCCAACAAGTGGTATCATAGCAGTAGGTTCCTTGTAGAGGTTTAACAACCTAAGGTTGGTCTTAATAGTGGAATATTGATAGCCATGGCACAAGAAGATTCTTTGGTTGCTAAAGCCCCCTTGTTTGGTGGAAATGATTACGCCTTTTGAAAAGTGAGAATGCAAACCTATTTGGTTTCCCTAGGAGTATATGTTTGGTGTTCAATTGTAAATGGTTATAATGTTCCCGACACTATACCCATTGATATTGATGGTAAAAGGTAGTATAAGACCAATGCAAGAGAAAGCATTCCATACAATGTGGATTATCGAAAGATGTGTTTATAAAAGTTATGCATTGTAAGTCTTTGCAAGAAGTATGAGACAAATTAATTAGTATTTATCATGGAAACAATAGGGTTAAGCAAGCCAAGATCCAAAGTCTTAGAGGAAGGTTTGAGGAATTAAAGACGAATGATGAAGAAAAGGTAGAAAATTATCTTCTTAGGGTTGATGAAACAATGAATGCCATTCGTGGTCTTGTAGATGAGATGGAAGATAAAGTCATTGTAAAGAAGGTTTTAAGGTCTTTACCATCCTAATTTGAGTCTAAAATATCTGTCATAAAAGAAGCAAGAGACATAGATAAGTATTCCATAGATGATCTACATGGAGAATTTACAACATATGAAATGAGGACTTGTAGAGAAGAATCCTCAAGTAGAGAGGCAGCATCCAAGGCCGATAAAAAGAGTAAGGCACCTTCAAATTCTGAAGATTTTGAAGTCATAGAATCTCAACTTGCAAGAAAACTAGAGAAGGGTTCAGGGAAGTAGAAAGGTAAACTTCCATTCAAATGTTTTAACTATGGGAGAATAGGACACTTTACAACCAAATGTTCTTATGGTGATTCCAATGATGATGAAGACAACAATGATAGACAAGTTAAAAACAAGTTCTTTAATAATATAAGAAATTTATCTCCAAAAAGAAAGAGTTTATTTGTAGATGTTTTTTATAATGACTCTAAAGATTTTCCAAGTGAGGAAGGAGAGGTTTTGTTTGTGGCTATAGAAAGTTTTGATGCTGATCAGGAGGTTGAATGTAGTACCCCTGCCCTAATCAAATTTTAAAACCCGGTTTGACCTTGGTTGACTTTTTAAGTGATCTTCTTGGATGGTTGATTTACCATGTAGTAATGTTATAGTTAGATATTATGATTGTTGTGCGTACCTGTAAACATTATTTTCACACCAATTCTTATGTAAGATTATTTGTTCTTTTGTTTCATGTTATTAATCTCGGGCTAACACTTTCATTTAATATATATGTATGCATGTGTGGTTCATGGTTCCAGGAGATTGCATGTACAGTACCACATAGGTACGAGATTCGTCTCCACCTGGATTCGCAGGTTTGAGTGTACCTCATCGGTCCTAAGGAATTGGATTAGGTATTCATAAGACCCTCATCCTACTCTAGTTGTGCTCAAGTGAGTGTCGTTAGTTGTCTGTCATTTTCCCCTTTGGTTGGGTATATGGATTGTGTATTTGTTTGTCTTTCTTGGGTTGTGTGTTGTGCGTGTGGTAAAATTGATTTATTTAATCCCAAGTATTTAAATTAGATTAAATATGTTTTTACGCATTAGTAACTTAAAGGGAATAAATTAAATAGGACCCCTTTGTGTGATTAATCAATAATTAGATTTGCTCAATTCATGTTTGTAGCAAGTTTGATTAAATAGTTATTTTTAAATGATGAAGTTATTTAGTATATGCATTTTGGAAGGAAAGGTTAAATAGTATTCAAAAATAGAAATATTTTACCCTCTTTGGCATTTTGAAATAGAAATGTTAGTTTTAATTAATTTAAGAAAATCAATTATAGAAGAAAAAAGAAAGTTTTTGCATATTTAAATTGTTTGGGAAAAATGATTTTCAATTTTTTATTTGGAAGAAAATATTTTAAATCCAAAATAATGATTTTTGGTCAAACAATTTTCCCTTTTAACCTAGGTTTTGAAAAATATTTTGGGAGACTTATTTTTGGAATGGAAATTTTGGGCATTTGGGGGAGAATGATTTTCTTGAGCTTGCAGGTTGGGGTCTTCATCAAACCATTCCCAGGATTGCTGAATAACGTTGGATTCTTGTTTCTCTCTTTGGTTTTATTGTTTAAAGAGATTATTTTGATTTAGAAGAAATTTGGTTTGTGCTTGTTGAAAAACTCATATATTTTTGTGGAATAAGGAAGAGTTGTAGTTAAATCTCAAATTTAAACCCTCCTTGCTTTCTTTCCAACATCTAGATCAAATTTTGGTTGCTCAAATTGATTTCAAAATAAAAAAATTGGGGTTGGATGTTCATAATAAAATTTTGTTAAAACTCCAAATGAATGTTTTCAGATTCAAGTTTTAAATTGGGAAAATAGTTTGTGTTTGGCAAATTAGTTGGATAAATGTGTGTAAATTAATTCTATTTGCCCAAATATGGTATTTGGATGGAGAGATTTGCCCAATTTTATCTATTCTAGGTCTGGTTATTCAAAAAATTTAATATGTGAAAACCATGGCAATTCTAGAAATTTATTTCTTTTTTTGGTCTATGTCTGAGACTCTGCAAAAATTGGGATTTTCTTATGTTTTCAAGAAATAACTTTAAAAATATATATATAAATTACCACCCACGTGGTAGGGTATACCCCCACCACGTGGGATGGTAGCAGTGCTACCAAGGGTAGAGAATTGCTACCATATGGTAGCAGTGCTACCCAAGGTAGCGCCTGCTATCATTTGGTAGCAGCGCTACCCAAGGTAGCGACCTGCTACCATTGGGTAGCAGCGCTACCAATGGTAGTGTCTACCACCAAGAAGGCCCTTGGGGAAAGGGGGGGCCCATGTGGGTGTCCACGTGGGTCTACCCCATAATATTTGTTTCTTGGTTTTTACAAACAAAGAAATAATAATATAATTTAAAATAAAATAAAAATTAATATTATTTAACTCAGATTATTAAATAATATTTGGTTTTATTTAATTTATTAATTAATGTATATAATTAGATATATGTTAATTAATATTTAAGTTTGTTTTTATTTTTATGCAAAGAAATTTTGTTTCTTTGGGAAAAAGATTGTCAATTTTGGTTTCCTTTAAATGTATATTTTCATTTTTGGAAAGTATATATTTGTTTGCGAAGATGAGAATAGTTTATTTATTTCAAAAAAAAAATGGGAATGATGTTTTATTTTGAAAAATAAATATCATGTTTTAGTGGATTAATGTATATTTGATTATATCTCTGTATGTTTTGCATATAATTATAATTATATTAATGTGTCTTTGGTTTGAAAACTCATGAGGAAGTATTTATATTATTTTATGATGCAAAATGAATTATAGTGAGTTAGTAAACCATGGGCGACATGTACCTAGACAAGGTAGACAAATCGCAATCAAATTAGATCTATTAGAAAATTGGATCTATGGTAATGTTTAAACAATATGGAAGAAGATTGTCATTTGTGATTTATGTCTATGCATGTTTAATTTTATGTATTCGCATTTGATTAAGAAATGGAAATTTTTTTATTGTGATTGGTGGCTATTGTCATATGTTTATTTCGGTACCTGCTTAGGTCCTTGATCTCGAGGTTTGCATGGTTTTCTTGTGATTGTTTGTATCTAGTCATGTCCTTTATGTGAGTGGTGGGTGTTGTTATGTGGTTGACTGTAGCTGGTCATGTCTCTAGTCAGAGAACTATCAGTCAATGCACCTCATATGAAGACTTGTTTGGCCAAGTGGGTATTCCTACCATATTGAACTTTGTATGCTTGTCTTGGTGTATTCCTTGGTTTAGGAGTTCGTTTGATTATATGTAGTGTCATATGAGAGGGCGACTTTCGAGTGTGGGTCGTGCCCAAAGTGGTTGCAGGGTAACCCATTGAAAGTGTGTCTAAATAAGTGATAACCTAATAGCATATTAGAGAGATTAGTTAATGAAAACACTAAGTAAGATAATTGTTCCTCATGCATGGGATGAGGGCTAGTACAGACTCGACATGCAGTGAGAAGGCCTGAAATGGCAAACCAATAACCTTGTCTTCACAAAAGGATGTGTTGGTTCCACATGAAACTTGGATGGGTCGGAGGTTCAAGAAAGGCTGCCAGGGTAACCCAGTAGATGGGGTCAAGACCTATGGAGGCCTACCAAGGTAACCATACCAATTAATGTGATGACACTTGTCCCTTATGTTCACTAGGGTGCAGTTTGTGTTGTCTTTGCTAGGAGCATTGTTGTGGAGTCATATTTGGTTGTTTATGCCCTTGTGAGAACCTGATATTCATGTTAGACCACGAGTTGCTTATGATGGGTTGCGAGGACTTAGTTTCGCGGGTGCTCCAGTTGTTCTTTTGAGATTGCTTCTTATCATGTTTCAGATGGATCCTTTTTCTTCTTCTGGGATCATTCATGTATCTTCGGACCGATGTGGTTGTATGTATTATTGGTTTATGTACACCTTGATGGGAGGATGTAAATGATGTGAGCCATATGTATTCTTCACCCTATTATTTATTAGAGGGGTCTTGCAGTTGAGCAGACCCAAAGATGTAGCCCACTAGGGGTGAACTCTGATATCATTTCGATGTTATGTGGCATTTGTGTTCTTTTGTTTCCTTTTTATTTAGCATGTATGGATGGCATTATGGTTTAAAATGTATAATATGGATTAGATGATGTTAATCATGAATGCATGTATGTATTTATCTTATTAAATGCAGTAATATGGATCATGAAGAATGTAGGTTGGTAAAATGGAAAGTATTCATTAGTTTTTAATGCAATTAAAGTATGCATGGAAATTAGATGCATGACATATGTTTTATTGTAAGATTGAACATAATGTATGGTTAAATGGTAATGGATGAACTTAATCATGTTATCTATATTTTTAACCCATTGAATGAAATTATCCTTTGTTTAAAGTTTTATCATGTCATTAAGATAATCGACTTAATTGGATTAATTAATTAGCATGAGTTGAGTTAAGTGTTGAATCAAGTAATCACGGTTGGAAACTCTTTAGGTGTTATTTAAGTCTTCCGTTGTGTAATTCTGAGCTTAATGTTAACTCAATGTATCTTTGATTTTGTTTTAACTTCAAAAAAAAATAATTGCACTCTATTCTTGTGTTTTAGCTTTATCCCTTCGAGCTTTCCTGGTGGGGCATTACATTTGGTATCAGAGCCAATGTTGCAAATAGTGGGATATGTGGTGTCGCTTGTGCCCTTAGTTGGTGTGAGGTGTATAGACCTTGTGTTGTATGCTTGCCCTTCTATTGTATGCTTGTGATTGAGGCATATGATCAAGATCTTAAGGACTCGTTCTCTGTTCTTTTTGTGTATTCTTTCGAGCAAACCTTAATTGTGTCTAACATGTGTGTTCACACCTTGCTTTCACCTTCCTAATGTTGGTTCTTTTGAGTGAATATATGTTCTTTGTTTGCATATTAGATATCTTGGTCTATGATTACTCTTATTCAAAGAGAGATTCGTATGTACCTCCCTTTTTTATTGTTGTACTCTTTAGACTAATCCATAGGGTTGGTCAGTGCTTGTTTTGAATCTAAAAGTACGAAATGAGCTTGTATTAAGATTATGATATAGCTTAGTGTTGTTAATTTGAAGGATTTGTATGGTAGATGTTGGGTTCTTATATGTAGCGAAGTGAATGTTTATCATCCTTCCTTCTCTTTCCCTCTAGAAATTAAAATGTTTGTTATATGTGTATTTATCACTTATGTAAGTTTTCTAATTGCAAGAGAAAGGTTATGACTTCTTGAACCCTTGTGTGAGCCTAATTATGCTTCTGTGTATTTAGATAATAAGAGGGCTTTGGGTTTAAAAGATCATGATGTTATTGGGAGGAAATTGTATGTTTCATACAAGAATTCACCATGTGTATTGTAGGAGTAACATAATGAATTTCTATCTTAAGTAATGTGTTATTTTGTACGAATAGTGGATATGTGAAACTGCCTTGTTTGTAATAAGATGTGTAAAAAGGGAACATGTTATAGTGGATAAGAGTGTGTTAATGTGTTCCATGAAAGATCTCTTTATGTGTTTCATAATATTGACTCAATTGAGGACCTATTTTAACAATGCTATATTGAACTTGCTTTTGGATATATATAATTGACTTAGTATGAATAGAAAGTGCAAAAGAAAATCTTGTTTGATGTGCATGCATAAATATGTATTATTTAGTTGATAGCTCTTCGTTTACCTTCTTATTGTACTTTGATTTTTGATCAAAAGTTTCAGATTATGATATATTTTGTATTAATTAAGAGTAGTGAGTGTTTGCAAGAGGTCTTGCATTATCGAAAGATTGTCTGTCTTGATTTTTTTTTGGAAATTAGGACATTCAGTTGCAACCATAGTATATTGGAAATGTCATGTTAGGCCAATTGGCATTCTTCTAATTGGTAGTGAAATGAAAACCATACAATTAAGATGATAGACTTATAGTGAGAAATTTTAGCATGATTATGTGATCTTGTTAATTTTGTGCATATGTATGAAATGGGTTGACTATTAAATTCTCTTCCCCTTCTCTTTACCTATATTATAAGATTTTAGAAACGCTAGTAAAGAATGCATTGAATTAAATAGAATGTATTTAAAGCATATGAAATTGTATTTTTGCATTTTGGCTTCATATTGAAAGATGGAAGTCTTACGCTTTGGAAAGAAAATTTGCATGGTTAGTATTGTGATTATGAATTTTGAATGGTATTAGTGAAAGATATAGGAATGACATTACTTATGTAATTTTGAATTGTAAATTAATTTCAGTACTTGTACCTAGAATAAATTCTATTCAGTTATTCATGTGGGAAGCATAATTAAAACCTTCCTTGAGTAGATGATAGGGTACTAAAAAGTATTCCCCATAAATGTGAATAAACCAGTACTGGTGCTTTCATTGTGTATTGTAAGAAACCAGTGCTTGCTATATGTGCCCATGGGACGGTGAAGTAATCAACCACAAAGGATATGTTTACTTATGAGTATGGGAAACCATATTGTTTATGTGATGTTGCTTATTTGTTACCCTACTGAGTACCAAACCATGATTTGTTGGTACCTCAGTATGTAAAGGGGTAGTATTAGGAGTCACCATTCCCTGAATAGTATTTTCAGCGTACGAGTAATGCTGGTGCAAAGTGACTTTAGCTTCTCTATTTTGAGGAAAAATATAATTATGTTATGAAGCTATATTAAAGGTGTACTCAATACTTTCCCTTTTTGATGAACCAACTTATAAGGTTTATGTGTGTCGGCCTATTCCTCTCTTTTATTTGAACATTTTGATGGCAGTTCTTGAGCATAGAGATGATGTATCTTGGAGAATCTTTTGCCTTGTCTTTATGAAAGGTATGTTATTTACACATGAGCTGCTAGTTAGCAGGTGTTAGTAGACATGTGGGTGGACCTTAGCCATGTGTACCCCTGGCTTATGGCGAGTAGCATGAGAGGTACGTCGCTATGCGGGATGTGACCCACGCATGCCTTTTTTCGTGAGGTACACTACCATGCGGGATATGTCTATTGCATGTCTTCTTCGCTTGGAGTATTGCCATGCCACGTGATGATGTGATGCAGGGTGATGTCGAGGTGTACACTGCCATGTCATGTGAATGTGTGACTAGGCTGCACCACACGATGAGCTACTGTGATAGCTAGACGATTGTTCCCTCCTTCCTTGTTGGTAGCTAGATACTAGTCACATAGTGATGTTATGTGCAATTATGATATTCTTATTTATTTCTTTGTGGACCAGTAATTTATTCTATTTTAACTTTGAAGGTTTAGCCACGATCTTGTGATCTTTTGCTTACTTGATTTGGTGTTGCAATTCCAGAATTTTCTTGCCTTGCTATTGGAATTGATGATTTATTATCTTTATTCATCTATATTTTGGGTGGCTAAACTAGTTTATCCTTATTGTTTTCATATGTTGGTCTTGTGTTGAAATGTGAATTCCTCTCCAAGGATGCATGAGGCGGTCTTGGTTGAGTGTATACAAGGAAGTAGACGTAGGGAACCTTGAGGATGGGGGTATGTGAGGTTGTGATGCAGCGAGGATCCACTACCTACTTATGTGTGGTGACTATCTCTTGAAGGCTAATCACCTTACTCAACAAGGGATGGTCACGAGGGTCTTGTATGGAAGGTAGCACCACTATGGTGTGCCCTAGCACCATCAAGCCCTTGAGTGAGATGTTGGATATTTATGATCATGTTATTTGTTCTGAGATCAGGCATAGAGATGTTGATTGTGCATGTTATATATGACCGAGCATTAGACATGCTCACATGTGGCCTTTTGAGTTGTACATTCCAATTATATGGGTGGATATTATGTGTAAGCATGAAGTATAATGTGTTATTTTGTCACTATGTTATGGGACATAGTCATTGGAAATGTTTTTATATGCTTGGAAAGTGTAAAAAATTGTGTTCTTTATGTTGCTCTTATTTCATAGAAGTTAACTTGGTTGTATAGTTTGAAATTTGAAGGTAGTTCTATGCGATAAGATTCTATGAAAAGGTTGGATTGGTAAAAGAAATTGATCATGATGGCATGGTTTGTCATATTTGGTAGATGAGTATGGTAATTGTTGTTTACCTCTATTAATGCATTAATTTGGTGTGATTAAATGAAGAAAATTCTTGAGAGCGGGGGAGTCAAGCCAATGTGGGGAGCAGCAGAGGGGGAAGGGAAGAGGAGCGGTGGGTTGTAAGTGGGTTCAGGCTACGCGGCTTGGCCGATTTTCCATGTAGGCAGCGAGTTCTAGCGGGACTGTGGGCTATGGGTGGACCTCCATCCCGGGTGTGTTGGGGAGGGGTGGCTTGTTGGGGTGTTTTTTAATCTTTCGAGCCCCTTTGGGGTTTAGGGTGTCGACCGTCTCAAGCTTTATGGTGAGTATTAGTGGGGAGGCCTCAAAGGCTCAGCCAGTCATGGATTTTCATGCCGCGGTGGGCTCAAAACCCTCATCACAAAGCATGAAGACTTTCAATAATGACTTTTTTTCATCAGACTCGGGGTCTGGTAGTGTCGGTAGCTCTCGTATTTCAAAGATTAATGGTTGCTTGGAGAGATGCAGTGAGAGGCCAAAACTGGTTATTCCTCCTGAGATGATAGCGGAAGACGTCGAATATTTTTCAAAACACTCGCTATATTGCAAGTTTTTGGGAATGAGGGTTTCTTTGCAGTTCTTGGAAAATTGGGTGCTAAGGACTTGGGCTTCGGAGGGGGAAATGGAGATTATGTTGCTAGCAAATAACTACTTTATGGTTACCTTTAATTTCATGGAGGACCGCAATAGGGTCTTTGAAGGTGGTCCGTATTTTTACAACCAGGTGGGGTTGTTCATCAAACCTTGGCATGCAAGGTTTAACCCCTTGGAGGAACTCCGGAATAGCATTCCTATGTGGGTCTATTTACCATGTTTTCTTGTGAAATGCTATCAGTAAGATGTGCTTCGGATGCTAGCCGCTCTGCTTGGGAAGCTAGTGGGATCCTCTATGCAAACCCTGGGGAGAAAGGTAATGACCTTTGCGCGTATTTGTGTTGAAATTGATCTTAGTAAACCTTTGCCAGATGCTATAGATATGTGTGCAGGCTCTTATTCTTGGGTTCAACAGTTAGATTATGAGACTTTACCTTTTCGTTGTCATTTTGTGTCATGAGTATGGTCATTTACAGTAAGTGTCCTAGATATAAACCAGTGGTGCACCAACCTCAGCAGTTGGAACCGAGACAAGATAGGGCTGAAAAAGGGAAAGCTGCTATGTCTATTGAGGTTGGGGGAACTAGTGGTTTTGTCCCAGTTAAGACTAAGAATAGGAACCGAGGACAAAAGAGGCCTTCATAGGAGAGACAGGAGGAGGATACCTTTAATAGATTTGAGACCTTAGATGACCTTTGCCACCAGGAAGTTAATCTGGGGTTAACCCCACTGGATCAAGGTGCATTAGGGGGGGCTCCAAAAAGAGCACTTGAGGACCCTATCTAGGCCCTACTAGTGGTTGGAAGCCACCAAATGGAGATGGATCAACCAGTAGGGGTTCAATTGGGACTCTCTTCTGGGGTTGAGGTGAATTTGGTTGAGAGGGAGGGATCTCCAATAGCTTTGAAACTGGAACCGGCTGGGGCCAAAAGCAGTAAGACCCCCACTCATCTAGGTTTGCATTAGAAAGATATTAAGAAAAGTGCGTCAGAGAAGAGCTCGAAGGTTGGCAGAAAGAAGGATTTGGACAAGATCAAATTGATGGGGGATACTTTGGTTGAGTCAAGGTCGGTAAAGACTTTGGATTCTCACTTTTCCAATCCTCCAAAATGATTGTGCTTTCATGGAATGTGAGGGGCATGAACAACGGCCCCAGACAAAAAGTTGTTCGGGAGTTGATTAGGAATCATTCGCCTGATGTCTTATTTCTACAAGAAACTAAACTTACAGTGGAGAGTATGATGGGTCTGGTGCTGAAGTTGTGGGCTCGAGGAGAGTGTCAGTGTGTTGGGGCAAATAGTTCCTCTAGAGGGGTGGCCTGTATTTGGAACCCCTTGAAGTTTCGCTCGATCAAGTGGGTGGCCTCTCGATCTTCATTATCCGGTGTTATCTCTAGTCTCGAGACTAGAGAATTCATTTTGTTTTCCAACATTTATGCCCCTATTGATCTTCAGGGGAAGCAAATATTATGGTCTCATATTTCCTGTATGCGAAGGCTAGCCCCTTTACATCCTTGGATTATGGCAGGAGACTTCAATGCCATCCTAGAGCTGAGTGAAAAGAAGGGGGGGGGGGGGGGGGGGGGTGATGCGGTTGGAATCCTCTTCTTTCCTTTTTCAAGATAATATTTCCTTGCTACAACTCATTGATATTAAACCTGGTAATGACTTATTCACCTGGAACAATAGGAGGGTGGGAGAGTATTGGATTGCAGAGAGGTTGGATCGCTTCTTGGTTTCTAATTTTTGGATTGGTGGGGGGTGGTCCACTAGTTCGGAGATTCTTGACTGAAGAGGGTCGAATCACTGGCCCATCAAGATGGTTTCTTCTTTGGCTTGGGTTGCTCACTCACCTTCACTTAAATTCTAACTGATGTGGCTTTGAGATCCTTCTTTGCAAGCTTTGGTAGCGGAGTGGTGGAGGAAAGGGAGGCCGGCCTTTGGCACTGCCATGTACTCTTTTGCCAAGAAGCTGCAATTTGTTAAGTTTCAACTCAAACAGTGGAACTGACAGGGCTTTAGGAACATTTTTCATGCCAAAAAAGCTTCTCTAATTGTGCTGAATGGGATCACCAGCAAAATCAGAGAGAAAGGTTTGTCTGAGGACTTGCTCAAGGAGGAATATAGGGCTATCAAGGTGGTTGAGGAATGGGAGCTTAGGGAAGAAATTTACTGGAAGCAGAGGGCTCGTATTGATTGGCTGAAGGAGGGGGACAAGAACACTGCTTTCTTCTTCAACTCAGTGAAAGCTAGAAGGCATGGAAACTCCATCCCGATTCTGGTTAATGACAAAGGTGAACAATGCTTATCCTTGCAGGAGATATCTAGGGAGGCATCTCAGTATTTCTAGTCCCTTTTCAAGGAGGACTCGTAGGGGGAAATGGGGGAGGAGAACTAGGTTCTCGCTTGCATTCCCTCTCTTGTCATGGAGGAGATGAATGAGAAGCTTTTGTGTCCTATTTTGTTGGAAGAGCTTGAGAGGATTGTCTTCCACATAAGGAAAGGAAAAGCTCTTGGACTGGATGGGTTCCCAGTAGAATTCTTTCAAGAATTCTGGGATGTTGTCAAGCTGGATTTACTGGAGGTGGTGCAGGAGTCCCAGAGGAATAAGAACATGCTTCAGGCATTGAATGTGACTTTCATTGCTCTTATCCCCAAATGTGAGGGGGTTGACCAGTTAGGCCAGTTCTGCCCCATCTCTCTCTACAATGTGATTTATAAGATCATCTCTAAGCTGATAGCAGATAGATTAAAGAAGTTCCTGGGGAATCTTATCTCTGAGGAGCAGAGTGGGTTTGTGGAAGGGCGTCAAATTTTGGATGGGGTAGTCATTGCCATGGAGACCATTCATTCTATGGCAACTTCCAAGGAAAAAGCTATGTTTATCAAGATGGACATGGCTAAGGCATACGACAGAGTTCGGTGGTCCTTCCTTCAAAAGATCCTCAAGGAGTTTGGTTTTGCTGATGAGTGGATTCAGTGGGTTATGAGCTATGTTACGACTACTTCTTTCTCTATGCTCATCAGTGGAGATCATACTGAGTTGTTTGGTGCGTCTAGGGGTCTCCGTCAGGGGGACCCCCTCTCCCCTTATCTATTCATTCTTCTGGATGAGGGTTTGGGGAGGCTGATTAAGCATAATGTGGGTCTGGGGATTATTTAGGGTTGGAGATGGGGTAATGACTTGCAGCCGCAGTCTCATCTGCAGTTTGTGGATGACACGACTCTTATGGGGCTTGCTCGGATCAGAGAAACTAATAATCTGCATATGGTCTTGGATGTTTATCTTGCGCTGTCAGGCTAGCTGATCAATGAGGATAAATATTCTATCCTCTTTTTCAACACTCTTGAATCTATTCAATGGAGGATTGCTCTTATCTTGAGATTCCAAGTTGGCTCCTTGCCATTGATTTATTTGGGTATCCCTATCTCTCCTGGTAACCCTCCTAGGGAGTCTTGGTAGGGTATTTTGGATAAATTTAGTTTGAAATTTGAACATTGGACTCATAGATGGCTATCCTTTGCTAGGAGGGTTCAGTTGATTTATTTGGTGGTTCAGGCTCTTCCGATCTATCGATGTATGCTTCATGTGGCTCTTGAAGGGTCTGGACTCTCTGGCTAGGCAATTCTTATGGGCATGCAATCTTTCCTCTTCAAAATGGAGTCTTGTCAATTGGGACTTGGTTTGTAGCCTGAAGTAGTCAGGGGGGCTTGGTTTAAGGTAGTCTATTCCTTTTGGGGAGGTGTTGGCAGGTAAATTGTATTGGAGGTGGTGTGTGGAGCAAGATCGGGGATGGGCCAGGATTTTGGCCAAAAAATATATGCAGAGGATCTCAATGGAGGAAATCCCTAGATATCCACTTGAGGGAAAGGGATCTTTGATCTGGTATACTCTCAAGAGGGGGGCTTCTCTCATTAAGGAATGACTCTTTTGGATTTGTAGGAGGAGGGAAGAGGTCCTTTTCTGGAACGACTCCTAGGATGGCTACCCTCCCATTCTTGATCAATTCCCTAACCTTGGGAATCTGTGCCAGAGGTTTTTGGAGGCTGGATGGTCAAGGGTGAGTGACTTCAAGGTTGTTTATAGGTGTGGACATCTGGAGTTGGAGAGGTGGAAGTCTCATGTTGAGTGGCTAGTTGCTGGGATGGAGGAAGAGTGTGCGGAGTTGCAGGGCATTTTGGCAAATAGACACTGTAGCTCCCTCAAGGGTAGGGATGGGCTGGCTTGGTCTCCCAATCCTATGGGCGTGTTTATGGTGGCTAGTGGATATCGAGAATCGATGTACCGAAGACTTGAGGGAAGAGAGGTGAACTGGTGGAAACGGGTGTGGAGTAATGTGTCTTGGCCAAAGTGTAATTGCTTTGCTTGGACTTTGGCTTTGAATAGATGTCTAACCTGGGACACTATCCTCAAGCGGGGATTTATGGGGCCCTCTATCTGTGTTTTGTGTGGAAATGGGGAGGAAGATTCCTCACACCTATTCTTCAGATGTCCCTTCTCTCAGCTTATTTGGCATTATTGGTGGGGGGTGTGGAAGCATCCTTGTATCCATGTGGATTCTTTGGTGGAGTTTTGGAGTAGTTTGGGCAAACCTCCTATCTTGTCCTTCCTTTAGACTGTATGGTATATTGGGCCCATCTTCATTCTATGGCAGATATGGCTCGAGAGGAACAGGAGAATCTTTCATGAGGTCAGACTGTTAGTTCAACAAGTTTGGAATAGAATCATTGCAATGATCTGGGAGACGGTGGAAGCAAAATGTGAGGTCAAATTTCCTTTGGGTAGGGATGAGACTAATATTGTGAGTAGGCTTGGTCTGCAAGAGTTGTCTCCGGCCTCAGCTTGTGTCAGGAGAGGTAGATGGGCCATGAAGATGGTGCAAAGGATGGGAAGGTGGATACCCCCTTAGGATGAGTTTATCAAGATTAACACTGATGGCTCATCTAGGGGTAACCCAGGCCCTGCTAGAGTTGGTGGTGTTGGCAGGAATATCATGGGGGAGGTTGTTTTCCTATTTTCGATGCATAAACGGTGGCAGTCTAATAACTTTATGGAGGGATTGGCGATTCTCTATGCCCTTGAATGTGCTTGGGAACTGGGTCGAAGGAAGGTGATTTGTGAATCGGACTCACAGATTGTTGTTAACTTGTTGACGGAGCAGAAGGTGAGTGGGATTCAGTGGTAGTTGGTAGGGATTATTCAGCAGATTCTCCAAATTAGTTCTTTAATGGATCAGGTCTCTTTCATCCACATCCCTCGTGAATGGAATAGAGCTACTGATTGTTTGGCCAATTGGGCCTCGGAACATGGTAGTGATTGGAAAGTTGAAGGTTGGGAGCATCTCTCCAGAGATTACTGTCAGGACTTGTAGAAGATTTTTACTGAGGACATGGTTGGGTATGAAGTTGGATGATCTGGGGATGGTTTGGTGGTTCTTTCTTGGAGCTTTGGGGCTCTGGGTTTCTATGTAATTCTTATCTCTAATTTTCAAATAAAGTTTTTACCCCTTTTATTCTAAATGAAGAAAATTCTTGTTCACTGCTATGATTGTAGATAGTTCCTAGAATTTTATTAGAAATGTAGGAGTTTGGATGTATCTTACCATTGGACAATGGCATTCGTAAAGGATTTAGCAATAATGTTTCATTTATTTGTGAAAAGATGCATTTGTGTAATTTGATATTTGTTAAATAATTTTCAGGGCTAATGTGTGTTGCATGCTTTCCTTCTAGCCTTACGACTTCCAAGAGTAAGTCAGAATCTAAGGGGGAGGATGTAGTACCCCTGCCCTAATAAGATTTTTAAACCCGGTTTGACCTTGGTTGAATTTTTAAGTGACCTTCTTGGATGGTTGACTTACCATGTAGTAATGTTATAGTTAGATATTATGATTATTGTGCATACCTATAAATGTTGTTTTCACATCAATTTTTATATAAGATTATTTGTTCTTCTGTTTCATGTTATTAATCTCAGGCTAACACTTTCATTCAATATATATGTATGCATGTGTGGTTCATGGTTGCCAAAGATTATAGGTAAGAGGTTCGTCTCCACCTAGATTCGCATGTTTGAGTGTACCTCATCGGTCCTAAGGAATTGGATTAGGTAGTCGTAAGACCCTCGTCCTACCCTAGTCATGCTCAAGTGAGCGTCGCCAGTCGTCTATCAGTTTCCCCTTTGGCTAGGTATGCGGATCGTGTATTTGTTTGGCTTTCTTGGGTTGTGTGTTGTGCGTGTGGTAAAATTAATTATTTAATCCCAAGTATTTAAAGTAGATTAAATGTGTTTTTATGCATTAGTAAATTAAAGGGACTAAATTAAATAGGACCCCTTTGTGTGATTAATCAATAATTAGATTTGCCTAATTCATGTTTGTAGCAAGTTTGATTAAATAGTTATTTTTAAATGATGGAGTTATTTAGTATATGCATTTTGGAAGGAAAGGTTAAATAGTATTTGAAAATAGAAATATTTTACCCTCTTTGACATTTTGAACTAGAAATGTTAATTTTAATTAATTTAAGAAAATCAATTTTAGAAGAAAAAAGCAAGGTTTTGCATATTTGAATTGTTTGGGAAAAATGATTTTCATTTTTTTATTTGGAAGAAAATCTTTTAAATCCAAAAAAATGATTTTTTGTCAAACAATTTTCCCTTTTAACCTAGGTTTTGAAAAATATTTTGGGAGACTTATTTTTGGAATGGAAATTTTGGGCATTTGGGGGAGAAGGATTTTCTTGAGCTTGCAGGTTGGGATCTTCATCAAACCATTCCCAGGATTGCTGAATAAGGTTGGATTCTTGTTTCTCTCTTTGGTTTTATTGTTTAAAGAGATTATTTTGATTTAGAAGAAATCTGGTTTGTGCTTGTTGAAAATCTCATATATTTTTGTGGAATAAGGAAGAGTTGTAGTTAAATCTCAAATTTAAACTCTCCTTGCTTTCTTTCCAACCTCCAGATCAAATTTTGGTTGCTCAAATTGATTTCAAAATTAAAAAATTGGGGTTGGTTGTTCATAATAAAATTTTGTTAAAACTCCAAATGAATGTTTTCAAATTCAAGTTTTAAATTGGGAAAATAGTTTGTGTTTGGCAAATTAGTTGGATAAATGTGTGTAAATTAATTCTATTTGCCCAAATATGGTATTTGAATGGAGAGATTTGCCCAATTTTATCTATTCTGGGTTTGGTTATTCAAAAAATTTAATATGTGAAAACCATTGTAATTCTAGAAATTTATTTCTTTTTTTGTTCTCTGTCCAAGACTCTGCAGAAATTGGGGGTTTCTTCTGTTTTAAAGAAACAACTTAAAAAATATATATATAAATTACCACCCACATGGCAGGGTATACCCCCACCACGTGGGATGGTAGCAATGCTACCAAGGGTAGTGAATTGTTGCCATATGGTAGCAGTGCTACCCAAGGTAGCAACCTGCTACCATATGGTAGCAGCCCTACCCAAGGTAGTGACCTGCTACCTGTTAACAAATTTTGCACATGCCAAATATAGTGCCCTAATGAAGCCTTGCATTCATTCACTTTAAAAAGATTAAATCATGAACCAAGAAGAAATGCACTGTTTTTGTCTAACTTGTTTTCTTCATGTGCAGATACAGGAAAGTAAGACAACATGTGGGTTAAAATGTGGCTCCCATGAGGGTTGAGCTCAGCATGCTGTAGATCACAGAGACATTTATGCTCCATTGCAGGTGAAATTGTGTGGCCTATTAAAACCTTCAAGAAAATTCATGTTGGCAAGTGTATCGCCGAATTCCCTATGTAGTTGATGAAAGGCCAAAAGAAACTCAAAGCAAATGTAATCGTCCAGTGTAAAGTTTTTACTTGGGCACCAAAGAAGGTTTTAAAAGGCTAGAGAAACTTCCAAGCGTTTTCAGTTGCTAGGCATGAAGAACATTTATCTCACATTGGTCGTGGGGAGCAGAATTTTTGTATTTAAAACTGAAGTCACATATAACTATAGTATCAAAGCTTACGAGCTTTTGACAAGAAGTGGCTCGTCGCCCAGTGGACCCCACATGCGCTCACATCTCAAGGCATCCTAATTTTGTGATTGGTTGGTGGGAAGAGACTAAAGAGAAAGCAAGTAAGGAAGATCGGACGCAGATTGCGGTGATCCAATGACTGTTGCTATGTCGCGATGGTTAGATGCTCGCCAGATATCATTGCGACTTGGCGATTGATGACATGGTGGAGCAGAGGGTATAAGACCAAGGATAGGTGGTGGTCCAATGGCTGGTGACATGGCATGGATGGGTGACTTATCAAGCAGATTTTGGCCGTGATGAGTCCCGAAAAGGTTTCACCGAAAGCTCAGTTCCATCGACATCGAGCAGACCTTGGCTGCGATGAGTCCCCGAAAAGGTTTCACCAAAATCTCAGTTCCATCGACATAGGGTATATCGAAGAAATCAGAAGCAGTCTCGCCAAAAGAATAAAGATACTGATGAAACTGCAGGTTTGATGAGACTGGTAAACGGCTTGCCGAGGGAGTAGTTTGGCTGGAAGAAAGATATTTGATAGAGCAAGACGCGTGGTAGGCCCGACAGACAGGTGGTACCTAGGCGGATCCCCAAAGCCAATCAGGGGGTGACACATGTTGACATACGGCACAAGAGCGAAGATCAATCAGGATTAAAGGTCAAGCATATCAAGGAAGATCAATGGTAGTACGAAAGATCTAAGGGCTATCACTATACCACTATAAAAAGAAGCCCACCAGTAGGGTGAGTGCCTATGTGAGATAAGGATCATGCAAGTCCAAAAGATCCAACGGCTATCGCTAAGGCGCAAGGAAAAGTTGCATGCCCAGTTATCGCTGCAACTTAATGACAAGGTGGGTCCAGGTCTAGTGGTGGTTAAGATGGCAGTCCAGATGGTAGACAAGGTGGACCTATGAGTGAATCAAAGGTTGACACATGGCATAGACAAAGAGAGCAACTCGGAAGAGATAAATACTGAACAAGTTCCTGAAGATCTAGCATTGGTTGCTATACCGCGATCGAAAGATGCGCGGTGTTTATTTGCCGTGACTGGGTGACCAAGTAGTGGGACCTGATAGAAAAGCATTCAAATGCAAGCATATCATCAACCATCAGAATAATTGTTTCAGTACTAACCCGATGACTCGATGAAGAAAGCAATGCTAGTTACAGTTAGAAGTCGAAAGTGGTGGCAAGCAAGGTAGCGTCCAGGGATCCATACGAAATGAGAGAAGAAGTCATTAGGTAGTTTGTGATCCATGCAAAACAAGAAGAAGTCATCCAGTTAATGCAGGTGATTAAACTTGAGAGAAAGTTTGAATGATTTTTTCTCATAATCTTGAGGTGATAAGGCTTGATGTTCAGCGCCACATGGGTCAACCTTTAGTTGACTAAGAAATTGAATTGAATTACCCAGTTCAGAGCAAGTTTGCATGAGTTCTTTTTGCATGTTTTGGAGCCTATTTTGGTGGTTTTTATTTCTACGAGAGGATCATTTTTTAGAAGAGATATTTTCAGTGTGAGTTCATCTTCACTCATTCTGGAGTTATCTTTCCTCTACTTTTTGGAAGGTTTTTGTATAAAGGGAAACAAGTTTTTATCTTTCTTCCCTAGTTCTTGATCATTCTCTTGCTAGTTTTAGCAGAGAATACATTCTTGTAGCTCATATGCAGTTTTATGACAAAATTCTTAATAAAAAATTATCAGCTTATGCCTTATGTCTTTACAGTTCATTTTCTTATTCATGATTGAGAATTAGTTTATTGTGTTATTGTTTAAATAACCTTTAAATTTTTTGTCTCATTTATAACTCACAGGTTGTGCATTGTGATAAATTGGTTCATTTGGTTGGTTGTGAAAGTTCTCTTTCCTTTCAATTTCTTGAAGTTTAAATCCTTTGCATAAAATATTTATGTGCTATGAACCAGAAGTCTATTTGTGCAGATTGGTGTTTTTAGGGTTGTATCTCTGTCATTTTGAGATATCTTATTGATGCTTCACCTTCGTTTAGCATTTGCAAGTCATTCTATTTTCATTCTTATTTTCCCTATCCCTTTTCTTAGTAAAAAATTTAGAGTTATTCACAGGGAACCAACCCTTCATCTGGAGGTTAAATTTTCACTATAGGCAACCCACAGGCCTGAGAATTATCTCGTGTGTCACCAAGTTGCTTGAGCTTTCAGCTTGTGCATTATGGGTGCAATTTGAGTGACAACACTACCATTTGAGAGCAGCGCTACCAATGGTAGCATCTACTGCCAAGTAAGCCCTTGGGGAAAAGGGGGGCCCACGTGGGTCTTTCTCGTAATATTTTTTTTTTTGTTTTTACAAAAAAAATAATAATAATATAATTTAAATAAAGTTTTTTTTTAATATTATTTAATTCATAGATTATTAAATAAGATTTGGTTTTATTTAATTTATTAATTAATGTATATAATTAGATATATGCTAATTAATATTTAAGTTTGATTTTATTTTTATGCAAGGAAATTTTGTTCCTTTGGGAAAAAGATTGTCAATTTTGATTTCCTTTAAATGTATATTTCCATTTTTGGAAAGTATATATTTGTTTGCAAAGATGAGAATAGTTTATTTATTTCAAAAAAAATGGGAATGATGTTTTATTTTGAAAAATAAATATCATATTTTAGTGGATTAATGTATATTTGATTATATCTCTGTATGTTCTGCATATAATTATAATTATATTAATGTGTCTTTGGTTTGAAAACTCATGAGGAAGTATTTATGTTATTTTATGATGCAAAATAAATTATAGTGAGTTAGTAAACCATGGGTGACATGTACCTAGACAAGGTAGACAAAACACAATCAAATTAGATCTATTAGAAAACTGGATCGATGGTAATGTTTAAACGATATGGAAGACGATTGTCATTTCCGATTTATGTCTATGCATGTTTAATTTTATGTATTCACATTTGATTAAGAAATGGCAAGTCCTTGATTGTGATTGATGGATATTGTCATATGTTTATTTTGGTACCTTCTTAGGTCCTTGATCTCGAGTTTTGGACTATTTTCTTGTGATTGTTTGTATCTGGTCATGTCCTTTATGCGAGTGTTGGGTGTTGTTATATTGTTGACTGTAGCTGGTCATGTCTCTAGTCTAAGAACCGTCAGTCTAACACCTTGTATGAAGACTTGTTTGGCCAAGTGGGTATTCCTACCGTTTGATTATGGTCTAGTGTCATATGGGAGAGTGGCTTTCGAGTGGGGGCCGCACCCAAAGTGGTTGGAGGGTAACCCATCGAAAGTGTGTCTAAATAAGTGATAACCTAATAGCATATTAGAGAATTTAGTTAATTAAAACACTAAGTAAGATAATTGTGCCTCACGCATGGGATGAGGGCTAGTACAGACTCAACATGCAATGAGAAGGCCTGAAATGGCAAACCAACAACCTTGTCTTCACGAAAGGATGTGTTAGGTCCACATAAGACTTGGATGGGCCGAAGGTTCGGGAAAGGTTGTCAAGGTAACCCAGCAGATGGGGCGGGACCTATGGAGGCCTGCCAGGGTAACCATACAAAGTTATGTGATGGCACTTGTCCCTTATGTTCACTAGAGTGCATATTCATGTTAGACCATGGGTTTCTTATGATGGGTTGCGAGGATTTAGTTTTGCAGGTGCTCTAGTTATTCTTTTGAGATTGCTTCTTATCATGTTTCAGATGGATCCTTTTCCTTCTTCTAGGATCATTCATGTATCTTTGGACCAATGTGGTCATATGTATTATTCATTTATGTACACCTTGATGGCAGGATGTAAATGATGTGAACCTTATGTATTCTTCACCCTATTATTTATTAGAAGGGTCTTGCAGTTTAGCAAACTCGAAGATGTAGCCCACTAGGGGTGAACTCTGATATCATTTCGGTGTTATGTGGTGTTTGTGTTCTTTTGTTTCCTTTTTATTTAGCTTGTATGGATGGTATTATGGTTTAAAATGTATAATGTGGATTAGATGATGTTAATCTTAAATGCATGTATGTAGTTATCTTATTAAATGTAGTAATATGGATCATGAAGAATGTAGGTTGGTAAAATGGAAAGTATTCATTAGTCTTTAATGCAATTAAAGTATGCATGGAAATTAGATGAATGACATATGTTTTAATGTAAGATTGAACGTAATATATGGTTAAATGGTAATGGATGAACTTAATCATGTTATCTATATTTTTAACCTATCGAATGAATTTATCCTTTGTTTAAATTTTTATCATGTCATTAAGTTAATCGACTTAATTGGATTAATTAGCGTGAGTTGAGTTAAGTGTTGAATCAAGTAATCATGTTGGGAAAATCTTTAGGCATTATTTAAGTCTTCTGTTGTGTAATTTTGAGCTTAATGTTAACTCATTGTATCTTTGATTTTGTTTTAACTTCAAAAAAAAATATTTGCACTCTATTCTTGTGTTTTAGCTTTATCCCTTCGGGGTTTCCTGGTGGGGCATTACATTGAATATGAAACATAAAGTGAATCAAATTTGATAGATGTTGATCTTGAGGGTGAATTACTTTGTGCACTCAAAGAGATTAAAAGATTAAAGGAGGCAAGCATTCAAAAATACCAAGCTTTGAAAGAGAATGAGAGCTTGATTAACAAAACCAAAATTATGAAATAGTTGGTTGCTGATTTGAAACTACAACTTGAAGAGAAAAATAAAATGGTAGAAGTAACAAAGTCTGATTTGACACCCAAGGATGAAGAGTGTAAAAAATTGGAGGCTAAAACTGTAAAGTTTAGAAAGAAACTAGAAAATATGAAAACACTGTATTAGAAGACATGTTGAGCAAACAAAGGAGACTTGATAATGTGACTGGTGTGGGTTTTGAAGTTGGACATAGTTCAAATACTTGTGATGATAAATCACTATATAACATATTCAAATCTAAAAACAAAAATGTAGATTTAGATGGTCAAGTAAAGGACAACAAAACTTCTCAAAATCCTTCAAAGTCTAATTAGAAACCCTCATTTAAAAGGATAGATTCAAATATGCATGCAAAAGGTTTCCTTTTAGATTTAACTCATATTTTGTTGATTATTTCTTCTATTGTAATCATTTTGGACATAGAATGAATGATTGTAAAATTTCTTTGAGAAGGTGTTCTAGATTTGATTTTGGTAATTTTTTTTATAGGATGAATAATATAAGATGTTTCAAATGCAATAACATTGGTCATGTGAGGAAAGATTGTAAACATATGGTTGGAAAGCAAAATGAGAAGCATATTGTTGATAGTGAGAAAAGTGTGAAATCTCAAAATTTGATACAAAGGCAAACAAAGTTTGGAAACCAAAAATGATGAAAAATATTGGTGTGTCTTTGTTTGTTCAAGCTTCCTTACATATAGAGAATAAAGATCTATGGGTGATAGACAGTGGTTGTTCAAACCACATGACTGGTGATAGGAAGAAATTTACTAAATTGGATAGTTATGAAAGTGGTTTTGTGAGTTTTGGTGATGATTCCTCTAGACAGATTAAATGTGTGGGATCTCTATTGTTGAATGAAAATATTCCTATCCATGATGTACAATTTGTTGAAAGTCTAAAAAATAATCTTCTAAGTGTTAGCCAAATTTGTGATAACAGTTACAATTTGTTGTTTAATGATCAAGGCTGTGAATTAAAAAGAAAATCAAGGATTTTGGTTGCAGTAGGGAAAAGAACTAAGGGAAATGTTTATAATCTAAAGGATGTCACAAGTACTAATGATTATGACAATATTTGTCTTATGGGACAAGTAGAGGAAGGATGGTTATGGAACAAAAGACTTGGGCACTTGAATTTTGACAATCTAGTCAAGGTAATCAAGCATCACAATGTGAGAGGTATGCCACTCATTCATAAACTAGAAAATAGTGTTTGTGAGGGATGTCAACATGGAAAACAAACAAAGATAAGTTTTTCTTCAAAAGAACATTCGTCTACTAGACCTTTACAACTTGTTCATACAGATTTATGTGGTCCTACTAGAACTAGGTCAATTAATGGAGAAAATTATTTTATTTTTTTGTAGATGATTATACCATAATGACTTGGGTGACATTCTTGAGACATAATTTGAAGCCAAATGACAGATTTAAGGTGTTTAGAAAAATGGTGGAGAAAGAATCTACTTTGAAGATAAAGTGCTTGAGATCAGATAAGGGTGGAGAGTATATTTCAAAAGAAACGGAGGATTATTGTGAACAACATGGGATCAAAAGACAATATGCTACTACAAAAACACCTCAACAAAATGGGTGGTAGAGAGGAAGAATAGGATAGTAAAGGAGATGGCAAGAACAATGTTGGATGAGGACAAGTTACTTGATATGTATTGGAAGGAAGTTGTTCATATAGTAGTATACGCATTGAATAAGGCTCAATTGAGGGTCAAAACCAAGTATACTCCATATGAGTTATGGTTTGGTAAGTCTGCATCTGTTAAGCAATTTAGAATTTTTGGTAGCAAATGCTTTATTAAGAGAAATGATGAAAACTAGGGAAGTTTTGAATCATGATGTGATGAGAGTATATTTTTAGGATATTCCTCACATAGTAAGGCATATAGGTGCTTTACAAAAGATTGAAAAGAATTATTGAAAGTGCTTATGTTAAAGTCGATGAGAAGGTGCAGGTTGATCAAGAAATGAAGGTTGATAAAATTAATATTGAATAAGTTAATAAAAAAAATTGAATCAAAATCTGAAGTTGAAATAGAAGCAACTTAAGAAGAAGAAGGGACAACAAGTGAGTCATTGGAGACAACAAGCAAACTAGTTCCTATCGCAGAAAATAAGGGACAAAAACTCCATCAAAGACATTGATAGAGTACCATCCACAAGAACAAATTATTGGAGACAAAGAGGCAAGTATACAAACAAGGAGAAGGGTTGCAAAATTAGGTGAGAAGGCTGACTTATGTTTATTATCAACAGTAGAACCTAAAAACTATATTGACGCTAATAATGATGATTTTTGGATTAAGTCTAAGGAAGAAGAGCTAGGAAAAATTGAAAAGAATAAAACATGGGAATTAGTCCCTAGGCCTGAAGATAAAAATGTAATGGGGGCAATATGGGTGTTTAGAAACAAGATGAATGAAAATGGTGAATTTGTGAAAAATAAAGCTGGACTTGTCTGTAAAGGGTACTCCCAAATTTAAGGTATTGATTTCAATGAAACTTTTGCACTTGTGGCTAGACTTGAGGCCACAATCTTCTTAGCATTCTCAGTTTATAAGAAGAATTTTAAAATGTATCAAATGGATGTTAAGACAACTTTTCTTAATGGTTATCTTGATGAAGAACTTTACATGGAGCAGCCTAAAGGTTTCATATGTAAAGAAAATCTCAATTATGTTTATAGGCTGAAAAAGGCTTTGTATGGCTCAAAACAAGCCCCCAGAGCATGGTACTCTAGGTTAGGCAAGTACCTTGTGACAAATGGTTTTACAAGAGGAGGTGTGGACAACAATATTTATGTCAGAGTGGAAGGTGATGGTGTGCTTGTAGTAGTCGTTTATGTAGATGACATTGTGTTTGGTTGTGATAATGATGGCATGAGCAAAATATTTTCAAATCTTATGCAATCTGAGTTTGAAATGCCTATTCTAGGAGAGTTGTCATATTTCCTTGGATTATAGGTCTCCCAGTTGGATAAATGTGTATTTCTATCTTAGACCAAGTATGCAAAAAAAATGCTCAAAATTTTTCATATGGAAGAGTGTAAACTAGTTGGCACACCAATGGTGACAGGATGCAAGTTAAGTAAGTTTGATGAATCACCAAATGTGGATCAAATTGAATATAGATCAATGATTGGTAGTTTACTTTACCTCATAGCATCCAAGTCTGATATTATGCAGGTTGTAGGTTTAGTTGCAAGCTATCATTCCTCTTCTAAAGAGTCATGTTAATGCAATCAAAAGGATCTTTAGGTATATCAAAGGAACATTAGATTATGGACTCTGGTATCCTAGGCATAATGATTTCACTCTCATTGCTTATATTGATGCTGATTGGGCATGGTGTCTTGGTGATAGAAAGAGTACTACAAGTGTAGCATTCTTTTTGCGCAATAGACTTGTGTGTTGGCAGAGTAAAAAACAAGAATCAATATCTTTGTCAACAACAGAGGCAGAATATATTGTTGCTTGTTCTTGTTGCACTCAAGTGCTTTGGATGATACAAACATCATCGAATATGAAGGTAAAAGTACCAAAACAAATTTCTATTTTGTGTGACAACACCAGTGCAATCAGTATTTCCAAACGTTCAGTTATGCACTCAAGAACCAAACATAAAGATATAGACATCATTTATTGAGAGAGCGTGTGTTAAATGGTGATGTTGCTTTAGAATATGTTGCCACTACTAATCTGTTAGTAGATATTTTTACAAAACCTTTGCCAAAGGATGTGTTTGAAAGATTAAGACAAATATTAGGGGTCATACCCCTCTCCTCTATCAATTAGTTCATTAGAAAGAGGATTGGTTTTAGGGGGGGTCTTCAATGCTTTATTATTTCTACTTTCATGAAACCTCATGCTTCTCCCCATTGTCATTAATCTCAGAGCGAGAGATGAGGATAGTAATTGTTGTGAAGCTAAAGAAGTTGTTGATTCAGTGGTAATTCTTGTGGAGCTCAAGTAGTTGTTGATTTAGTGGCAGATCTTAGTTCTTGAAAGATGATATATCTTGGTTCTTGAAAGATATTTGTTTCCTAGTTGCAGCTATTATGTTGTTTGGTATTAGTTTGCAGCTATTGGCATTGGTTTGAGGTTGTGGCTTGTTTGTAGTTTGTGTGGATAGACTGCTTGACAGAGTGTTGACAAATGTTTTGAATAGTAGTACAACAGTGTGTATATGATATTCTTTGACAAATGATTGAAGGCAGGTGGTTGAAGGTAGGAGGAGTCCAGGTATACATATTTACTACAAATATTGACATCAATACCAAAGGGAGAATTTGTTGCATTTGGCATGTTTGTCATTGATGTCAATAAGAGTGCATGTAGAGAAAGGTATGTAAGTGTTAGGATAATATTAAAGACATAGAAATATGAGTTTGTTGTTGATGTTACAAGGTGACAAAGGAAAGGCATGAATACATGTTGATAGCACTTCAATCTACTTCATTCTGATTGCATCAATCAATTATGACAGTATGAATAGAAGTCTCATGGTGTAAGTTGTGTTTGTATTTGAGATAGTGAAGTGTATTGTGGTTATCATCTTTGGTTATCATCTTCTAACAATATCAATGCTTAATAATTTGTAAAGAACACAAACATGAATATTAATTTATGAATGTTGTCTAGAATCTATAATAAGATTTTTATGCTCTGCCTTCACAATGACGGAAACCTGAATCTACAATGTTTTGATCTTGTTATAGACTGAGAAGTTGAGGATTGTAAATGGATAATCAGTGCACAACATAATTTATAACACATTCTTTTGAAGTTATCTTGTGAGGACATGTTAACGTTGCTTTATCTTTTGTTACTCAAGCGACAGGAAAAACATAAACTAGTGATAGGAGAACAAATGACAAGAATCTATTGAAACAATTGAAGAAGTTTAAAAATGTCTTAATAAGTGATAGTCATTTGTTATCAAAATAAATTTGAAGACTATTATTAAAGTCAAATGCTTAGACCATACTATGTTCGGTCTTAAAAGATAGTTTAAACGTTTAATGGCTAGTGCTTTCCTTGTCAATAGTTTTGTAACTATTCTCTTCTTCAACCTGATAATAAAATATATGTTGTGTTCAGATTGTATTGGAAAAAAATTGGAAAAACGAGAAAGAAATGAGTGAGGATAGATAATATGATTTGAGGAATATGATGAATGTTAGTTTTTAAATGAAACATAACATTTTGTTTTACTGTTGTAGAAGTTGATTATGAAAAGCAGAGTAGTTCAAAGAGAATGAGAAGATGGTTGATCTATGAATATGATCAGAAGTGAAGTAACTTGCATAAGTTATCATTGTCAATACTGCTTCTGATTTCATAATGAAATAATATTTACTAATGCAGTGAGGGTTTGATAATGTCAGTGAGCGAAGGTTTTTGTTTTCAACCAGGCACTATATACTTTGACATTTTTTATTGGTTGCAAAGTTGGTCATGAAGATAAGGTTTTTGTAAGTTTGTTAATGTGCAAAGTTGCAAAACAAAGACCTGATCTCTGAGACAATTGGATTGTGGATAGTTTGTAGAATGACAGTTTTACATAGAAACAAAGTAATCCTCTGAGATATTCATTTTGTGAATGTGTAAGGAGTGGATTCTTCTTCACTTTGGAGTTGGTTCTCCTAAAATTGCAAGGGGTTGGTGCTCTTAGGATAGGTGTCCTGAATTTAGCTAGTGATGCTTGGAGTTGGTGCTCCTAATTTGTAACCGATGAAGTTTGGCTAGTGAGGCCTAATATAAATCTTTTTTATATTGGTTTTTCACCCTTTAAGGGTTTTCCACTCAAACATTGGTGTTATGGTGTTATACTTGTGTCTTTAATCTTTTGACTGATTTATTCTTGTTTGTCAATATTGCCTTATGTTCTGCAACAACTGTTAATCTCATTATGATAATGTTTTTGAATGTATAAGAGTGAATTGTTATATAGTTCATTGATTCATTCCCCCCCTCTCAGTGATCCTAGTATTCCAATAGTAAGTTTGTTGCTTAATTAATAAAAATAATAATTTCATCCTTAGCCAAAAATTGTAGAAACTTTAAATTTTCTTATCTACAAGAAGACTAGATTGAACAAGGGTGGTTGGACAAATCTGATAAGTTTTATGTCCTCGAATAGTATCAATGTGGGTGCTTTGACCTCGATTTGCTTGTGTAAAATTTTGATCATTCTTTGGACAAGGACCTTGATGTATCCTTAAGTTGTGATTTTGTGATGTACTTGCACTATCTTCAAGATTATTGTCTTCTCTATCGATTAGATATTGGATATAGTTCTTTAGCTTGAAGTTTTAATGAGTGGAATGTCTTTTTATTTTTGTGACTCTTGTCGATGTTGGATCTTATGCATCTTATGAATTTCCTTCATGTAGCTTCTTGTGGTTCAACATGTGGGAATGTAAATGCTAGGAGGACCTTGGGCAACCTAAATGGGTTTGGAATCAACAATTCTGTCAATATCATGTTTATGATTGCTAAAGAACGATAAATTTTGAGAAGAGGTGTGGAACAACTCCTTTATTTTTTTCTTTATGATTATTCCTCACTTGTAGTCCTTAGAAAACATCCTTCATATCCAAGTTGGGTTGATTGAATTGATTGGATTGTCAATTAGGCTATGAAGGTTGGGGTGATGAAGGACTCACATGAGAAGCTAAGGTGCTTATTGTTTATTTAAGGTTTAGAGTCGTTCAAACACTTCTTGGTTTTGGCTTTATTTTTTATGCAAAGTATCCTCCTATGGTAGATTAATTTCTCCCTTGTGAAGTTTAACATGTGAATTGTTTAGATTAGAAGACTCAATGGATAATAGATTAGGATCTACATGTTTAACTCAAGTTCAACTTTTATTCTTATGAGGGACCTACCTACCCATGGCATCTTTGTCTTTAAGTAGGTGATCTAGTTGGGCATGACCTTATTCAATTTTACACAAGCCATATTTAGCATCACTTTATTTGCTTGATTGTACAAGGCTAGCATGGTCAACATGCTCAAAAGGGTTTTTGGCTTGATCTAGATAAAGGGGCTCATAAAAGTGAAATGAATTCATGATTTTTGTGTTGCTTTGATCGGGAATAGGCTTCACACAAAGAGGAAAATAAAGAAAACAACTTATATTAACCATGTGGGTGTGTTTCTCTTGTGAGCTCACCAATATATTTTACTTGGTCATAAATAGTGTCAGCTCAATATCTCATAAAGCTAATTAAAAAGGGTTAGGAATGTAACTATAGCTTACTATAATGTCCTCAAAAGTATAAGGTAACTTCAAAAAGCCAATCACTTATTGGTGCATCACCAAGTGTCAAATGGTCAATGGCTTCATATGCTAGGCTTAAATAAGACTCACCATGGGAGTCCTTGATATAACCAAAAGTATTGAAGCCCAAGTCCTTGAGTTAGAGATGTTATTTGATGGTGTGGCTCATGAGGGAAACCCCTCTCTTCCTTAAATTGGAAACCTGTAAAGGAGAATCCAACTCAACCCAAAACGTATAGCCCATCAAAACACAAGCTTTGGTTGGTAATTAAATCTCATTTCCAAGGTCACTAGAGCCCCTAGAAATAGAAAAAAGAAAAAAAAAAGTTCATTTATTATCCTTAATATCACACATAGCATAAGAAGAGAGCATACACAAACTAACATTACAATACACAAGTTAAGAGCTACTTTTTGTCCTCAAGATTGCATTAGGTGCAAAACGAGAGCATGCGCAACTAATCACAACTAAAAACAAAAGATGAGCAACATGATTGTTTTTTTCCCCAAGATGCATTAAGTGGAAACCTTGCAAAATAATGCACAAACATTACACAAGCCAAAATTTGAGAAACAAATGCTAAAAAAATTCAAAGGTTATAAAAATGCTAATTAGACACAAACATTGCAACATGACACAAACATTGAGCTAAACATTGACCAAAAATATACAAAATCAAGCCTTTAAAAACCTACAAAACCAATGGTAGATTAGGACAAAAGGTCTTACTAAGTGTGCTAGAAATGTATACATTATATTTGGAGTAAAACATGAAAGAAAATATACAAATTATAGGATACCTACTCCAAACCCAAGAATAACTCAAATTAAGCTAAAAATGCAAAGCCAACAAATACTCAAAGAAAATTTACCTTCTTGTTGAATGGACATGCTCTCAAATGTTGGTCATGTGTTGTCCAAGATTCAAATTTGTGCACCTATGTTGTTGATGATTTAATGAGAATTTGATGAAAATTCTTTTGACATTTCAGTAGCATGTACCTACAAATTGTAAATCCATCAAAATAAGTTTGGTGATGGATGATAGTATATTTGTGTTGATATAAAGATGGATGACCTAGATTTGATTGAAATGAAGGGTTGAGAGTGGTTAGGTAAACCTTGTTGTCTTCTAAGAAAATTTATGAGACTTTGATTTGATGTGGACTCAGTGAAGGTGACTCTAGAAAAAAAAAACACATACTAAGTGAAAAATCCAAGAAATTTAGAGATTTTTAAGGATTTAAAACTTGTTTCACGCACCCTTTATTAAATAAACCTTATAGACACAATAAAATAATCAAATAGAAGCTAATTTGATCACATGCACAAGTATACATCGATCACATAAGTATAAACACAAATTGTAGCAGAAAGAAATAATACACTTAGATATATAAGTATTGTCAAACGTATACAAAACTCATGGAATATGAAATCTATGACATCAAATGTTCCAAACAAATATTAAAACAATCAGATCTATGGCTTAGAGGAGCCTACATCCCTCCTGCGAAGACCTCTAAGGTAGGTCCTAGATGATGCAACAACCATAACCTCTGTCTGTGACTCCATGCCACCCTCACCAACGTCAGTTGTGCCTGTGTCTACTCACGTTCTATCTTCCTCTACCATGGCTACAACCTCAACCTCTCTATTTGACTACTCAACCCAAATCAAGGTCCTTGTCACTCAAGATAGGATTTGTAGCCTTAGTGATCCACTAAGATTCTTAATCAACCTCCTCTAGATTGATCGGGGTGGAGTCATGGTAAAAAACATATCTATGTCTAATATTAAGGTTGAAATGAATATAGACTAGATCATTCAACCTCTCCACAAATAGTCTATTGCGCCTCTTGGAGTGTATGTGCTTAAACATACTCCAACTATGCTCACAGCCCGAAGCACTATGTGGTTGGCTCAAAATGTGAATGGCAATCCTCTAACGGTTTGCTGCTCAAACAATTACCACAATCTATCTAAGATGAGAAAAAGAGAAAAATGAATCATGTTTCCAACTTTAAGTTTCAAGTTTCAACATTTAATAATAATATAAAAAGAGGATAGTTATGCCCTTAAATATATTTGTACCTGGCTATAATGTTGTCCTACTATCTTTGCATATTTGATGAGAAAAGAGCTCTCCTTGTACATTATTAAAGGCCTCTATCTCATGGAATATATGGCTGGTATCACCGGGTGATATTCGCTCTATCACTGAGCAGAGCCCGTTAAAAACCTCCTCATCCACTTTAAAATTGGAGTGGAATTGGAATGTTGAATTGAGGAAATAAGTGGCTACGTGGAGTGTCTTGTGAAGCTAGAGGTTCCATCTCCTATCAATGGTCTTACAAAGGAGACGATACTTACCCTCAACTCCCTCATAGATGGATCTAATAGCCTCCTTAACCCTATCCATGCCCTTATATATGTAGCCCATTGTGGACTTCTCCTTATCAACAACTCATAGGAGAACTACCAAAGGCTCGATGAAACACAAATATTGTTAAACATTAACTTAAGTGTGAACGAAAATAAGAAAATAAAATAAAAATATGAATAAAAATTAAAACATAATGTAGAATTAAATTTTCCTTTCATAATATTTGCACAAGGTGCCCAAAAGCTTAGCTCATAAAAATAACAATTTGTCACATCAATCCTTGCAGTGGTCATAGCATAGGATGAGGAGGTTCACTCCTCACCAACAAACATATGCTTCAAGTTTCCTTTGATTAAATCAAGGATTGTGATGAGATTAAATTAGTAGCAAATGTACTGATGTAAGGATGGGCCAACTCCCTCCACCTCGTGTATTGCCTCGTTAAGAAAAGGACCCATGTGTGATTGTATACAAATTTGCAAATACTTTTGGTCCTATCCACACATGTTTTGATCCATGGAAGCTTGCCAAGATCCTCCAATATGAGGTCAAGGAAATGGATGGCACATGCAATCCAAAATATTGTTGGGTGCCTCTCCATCAATAATCTACCTACAACAACATAATTTGTTGCATTATCAGTCACCACTTGAACCACATTATCCTCGCCCACCTCAAGTAGGACTTCCTCTAAAGCCTCACAAATGAATGTGGCATTTGTTGTATGTCCTGAAACATTAATTGACTAGATGAACACGATGCCACCTGAAAAAGGAGCAAAAGCAATGATTCAATAAAGCATAAATTAAAACTATTAATCACTGAATCAAATTCAGATTATTCACTGCATTGAAAAAATTACAATCACCTGTGGAAGAGACAACTTAATTTAGCATGTCATATTTCTTCTATTGATACAACCATTAGTCATAATGGTACAACCGATCTTGCTCCATACCAAGAATTGCTCCTCTATTGTGACTTTTATGCCTTTTGTGTCAAAATTGGGTCCTTTAAGTCATTTTCAATGTGGGCTTTCAACCCCACCCCACAAAGAGCTATTGCATCAACCATGTTTTGCCAACAAGGGGACTTAACACATGTAACAAATAAAATAAATAAGTATTGTAAAATTGAGAGTTTAAATTTGAATTTGACATACATGTAAACATAAAAGTTCATGAGACAAATCAAACTATAAATTTTAAAACAATCTGTTGGTAAACAGATTTGTCACTAGGGTCGTTTACCTAAAACTAGCCCTGATTGCCCGATAAGCAGTGACAAATGTTCCAACAGTTGGAGAGATTGTTCTGTGAAACACGATCTTCCTCTGCATTTGAGAGGGGCAGCGCCCTCGTATGATAGGGGTTTTTAGGATTTTTGTGTACTTTTAACCTAAAAATACATAAAGGATAAAACATAGAACTTAAACAAGAAATAAAGATAGAAACCCCAACAATAGACATACGATCATCAACTGAGATTTCTCAACATTGCAACAAATTACAAAGGGGAGTTTATAACCTAATATGATTAGCCATGAGATGATGATAAATAAGAATGACAAATCTCAACATATGCAGAGATAAGATACTTCGACACATTCAAACTGAGATACCAAAGTTTTCTTGTGCATCATCACATCAATTATACAAATCACATATGCATAAAAGACTACCAATTTGACATACGAGAAATTGGCAATGATAACATGTGAATACATTTAGAACACACGAACTAAGACGTATCCTTCATTATCCTTTTGGAAATATACACGTCCAAAATCCTTTCTATACATAGTGCAAATCAAAATATCATTAGAAGATTCTCCTAGAATTCCAACCGAGTTTTTCCCTCTGTCCAAAGTCTCCCACTACATTACAAATAGCCTTGTATTTATAGGCTTCCCAAAATAACCACCTTAGTAACTAACTTTATTCCTGGGTTAATAACTAACTCTTTTCTGCGTGAATTTCAAAGAGTTAATAACTTACACACTTATGCACAGAAAATGTCAACTTCCTAACCTTTAGCTACAATAAGTGAGTTAAATCACTTTTACAAATGAGAATTTGAAACCTTTAGCTTTGATGAATAACCAAGTAATAAGTTATGTTGAGGTACTTCTTTGTCTACATCCACTTCATTTGGACTTTCAATATGTCTTTCCATTATTGTGTGTTATGTAGTATACTATCCAACGCTCCACATAATGCCATGTTTTATGTCAAACAAATATGCACAGTGCCTATGCATTGCAATCTGCATCTATGAGTACCAGAGTAGCTGCAGTTATAACCATGCTCTAATAAATTGCCATTCACCAATCGTGGAATTCGGGTTTACACTTGCCACTACATGTCTTTGGAGAATCCTATCATATAATTTCACGTGCCTTGTGTGAACTTACGAATTTGCAACCTCATCTACCAGAGCGGTTGTGACCACAACACCTACGCAATTCTTCCATTATTATGCATAGATGGATGTCTATTGGCAATTTGGGTATATCCTGCGATTATTGTATTTGGAGAGATCTCATTTATTCCCCTCACTTGCTACGTTAATGCCTCCATGGTCTGCATTCGTTGGGAGACAGAGTTCTTTGAGGCGGATTGTCAAACATTTCACGTGCATTGTCTATTCTTCCACGGTGCATTCATGTTTGCCACGATATTCTGTCAAACAGTTCACGTGCCACATCAAGGCTTCCATGGTTTGCATTTGTTGAGGGACACATTTCCTTGAGGCGGTTTGTCAAACTGTTAAATGCCTTGTCTATGCCATTAACTATTGCCAAACACTCTACGTGCATTGTCTTTTGATGGATGTAATACCCCATTCCATTTTGTGGATAGCGTGCAACCATCACATTTCCTAAGACCACATTGCTGGAAGCAACGCATGTCAGGAAAGAACATTTTTGAAAAATTCAGTCATGTACGTTGCCTGTCACTTGATTCACATTCCTTGGAGGAATTATGTCGAATAGTTCACATGCATTGTCTGTGCATCACTGCATGTCATGAGACCACATCTCTGGGATTAACGCCTGCCAAAGAGACATTTCTTTGAGAGATCATGTCAAATAGTTCACATGCGTTGTCCGTGCATCCATAATCTGTAGCATATGTGGTATTATTGTCAAGCATCTCATGGATATTGTCTATTCTTCCCCATTCTGTAACATTCAAACATGTTACGTGTATTGTCTATCAGAGTCGTTGCACTTTGACAAAACAACTAACGATTCTATCATACATTTATAGTTTGCAGCTATTCAAACATATGATTCGAGGCAAATCACGACTTGAGATATGGTTCCATGGTTTGCATTCATAAGCACGTCGTGTATTGTTTACCAGAGCAGGTGCAACTACAACATTTGACGCGATTCCTTTATCCTCTTATGCCTTGATGAATATCGTGTCATATTAACTCAACCTCAGCTAAAGGCATTCATTCATTTTGACAATCTACGCATTCCACACTTCGCATCCATACTCCATTTCAGGTATGTCCATGCTTCTTTCAGTGCATTGATGATGTTCATAATCCTGCTATTTGAAGCTTTCTTTTCCTCTCTTTTTTTTAAAAATTCTTATGAAAAAGGGTTAAGAATGCTCATTTTTTTAGCATTTCTAACCTTTCTGACAAAGTGGGACCCGAAAGGTTAAGAAATGAGGTTAGAAATGCTCAAAAGGTGAGCATTTCTAAGCTTTTCATTAAAAGTTAGAAATATGGGTTAGAAATGCTCAAGTTTTTTAGCATTTCTAACCTTTTTGACAAAAGGTTGAGAAACGAGGTTAAGAATGCTCAAAAAGTGAGCATTTCTAACCTTGTGCTTCAACGAGCTATCCTTTACACCTTGGAAACCATTTTTCATTGAGAATGAATCAAGGAAGAATGCCATCGATGTTTGAAGACAATTTTCTATCGCAATTGACCAGACATATTGAAATAATTTAAAATATTAAATTATTATTTGAGAAATAATTTAAATATTTTAAATTTATTGCTTTGGCTGGAGAAAATGACATAACTTTCAAACGGTAGGGAGTTAGGTCCTGAAATTAGAACTACGTGGCAATGGAAGGGAAATAGGTCCACATGATTATTTACACCTCATGATGAAGCCTAGGATGAGATATTTTAATCATTTTGGGGCAACAGACACCAAAAATTGAAAGTTTAAAATATGACAAAGTATGAACTGGGTTCAAGTGAAAGTTGGCCACATGATACAAAATGACACTTAGATCCTAACTGACAATTTATTTCCCTCAATTTGAGATGATTCTCAAAAATCTTCCATTTTTCATATTTTGACTAGTAATGACCTTGGACAACGCGCTCATTACTTACGCATAAACACTCATTGGACCTTTACTCGGCATTGAGATCGATTTGAAATTTAAATTTTAGGTATGCCAAATGTGGGGGCAACAGCTGGCTCTGACTGGGGACAAGGACTGCAAAGGACGCAGGATGGACCCAAATCTCTGGTTTGTAGGCTAGTGCACTACTCATTGGGCAACAGTCTCACAGAGAAAACAACATAGGGAAAAGCTGGAGAAACCAGACACAAACCAAAAATGGGATGAACACAACAAAACTTCTAACTAAATTATGTACATGGTAGGCAAAGCCCACCTAAACGCTCTCCATGATTATCATACAAAACCATTCACCGGCTAAGAGAAATAGACACATTTGCGGAACAGTGGAGTACATCCATGTGATACCTGTAAGCTCAGCAGGCTGGCAAGATCAACATGTAGAAGATGAGAAATATCTTTGAGCAATGAACCAAACAACCATCTCTCGTCATAAATCTGCAGACTCTCTTGAAAGATTTGGGTACCATTTTGAACATTATTGGGAATTTGTGGCATATTCTCAAGCCTACCTATATCCTCTATCTGGAGATCCCTCTGATAGTCTGGTTTGCAACAAATTAACCCATGAATTGGAAAACCTTCATATAATCTATAATGTGAAGAAACTTGAGTTGACATAACCATTGAATATTGTTCTTGAGTATCAACTTGAAAATCACTTTTAGAAATACACTCATCTGAAATCAAAGGATTGAGGTACACACTTTTACCATAGGAGAAGTCATCACTTGAAGCCTTCAAACACCAATCTAGAATATAAACATGATGAGAATTAACTTCATGGGCTTCCTTCATTAGATCATCCATTACCTCATTTATCTCTACATTTTTGGTACAGTTCCCAGAAGGGGTGTCTTCTTGATTTAAAGATTCGAAAGGATGATTGCTTTGAACCTTGAATACTTCATAAGGTGTAGATTGCAATTCCATCAAGATAGGGACATTTGTTGTTATTCCTACATGGATTTCATCTTCAACTTGCTCATAGACATTTGTATTACTTTTTGTGTTCTCTTGTCCCAATGATTCCTCTTCATCACACTCTTCATGGAATTTGAAAACTTCATACTCATGCGGCATGTATGATAAAGAGTGAATGCTTGATGGTTCAACTTCTTTCACTTGAGACTGATCTAGGAGTGTAGTAAAAGTATCCATTTTTGAAGATAAGGAATATGTTTGCAAAAAAATACCTATGGGTGCTTCTCCATTGGTCATATCCATACAAGGTTGTCCATTAGGTATCATACCTTTGATTTCCTTGGGAAAGTTTTCATCTTCAACTGTTAGTGATGGATGAATGAGAATATCTTCTCCACATAGGAAGTCATCGTCAGAGGAATTGAGACACCAAGTTGGAATGAGAACTATAGGAGATTCTTCTTTATCCCTCTCCTCTTCAACATTTTCTTGAAGCTTGGGTAGTATGCATGTCTAGACAGAATTTGATTCATCATCTTCAAGCTCTTTATTTTCAAGTTGATAGAAGACTTTTTCTTTGGTATGACGATCCTCATAGTGCTCATGGCATTTTTCAATTCAATCTTCTTTCTCTATCTCACTCACCTTTAGATCTTTCTCTTGACATGTGTTCTTACAAGTAGATGTGACTTCATCTTCTTCTACATATACACACTCTAATGAGCTCCTTTCATTACTTTTCTCATAGGAATTTATATCAGTGAGAAAAAGATTCTCATTCTCATCTTTTCATTCAATCTTTTGCAATGTTTGAAGTAGAGAAGGATGCACTTTATCATGATCAAGTTTCCTATTTCCATAGAAGCCTTTCAAAAACTTGATATGTGAATCATTGAGAAATTGATTTTCTTGAGAAATAAGTGGAGGAGAATGAGCATCATCATTATTATCCATTGTTGATTCAAGAATACAATCACTAGCAAAAATGTGGTTCTCCCTTCCATCTTTTTCCTCAATCTTTTGTAGAGTCTGGAGTAGAGAAGGATTAATTTTATGAGGATCAAGTTTCTTTCCACTGTTGAAACTCTTCAAGAAGTTGATATGTTCGGGTTCATCATGACTTTGATTCAGTTGAACAATTTGTACAGAAGAAATGTCACTTTTGTCTTCATCTTTCTTGATTGTTGATTTGGGTAAATGATCATAAGCAACAAAATCGATCTCCTTTCCATCCTTTTTTTTCAATATTTTGCAACACTTGACATAAAGAGGGATGAATATTATCAGGAGTAAATTGCATTATTCATAAAATTTCTTCAAGAAGTCGACTTGTATGGGCTCATCAGGAACTTGCCTCTTTGGATATATATAATCTTCATCATCACTTTCACTATCACTTTCCAACTTTCCTTTGTACCAAACCATTATTCTAAATTCGATCTTTCAGACAGAGTCGCCAACCTTCATTCTGAAGAAGGTACCTTGAAATTTCCGAGGAACAAAGCACACTGGTAGCTCACTCCCTAGCAGAGCCGCCAAAAATCTGTTGGTCAACAAATTTGTCACTGTGGCCGTTTACCTAAAACTAACCATGTTTGCCCAATAAGCAATGACAAACATTCCAACAGTTGGAGAGATCATTTTGTGAACACGATCTTCCTCTGCGTTTGAGAGGGGCAACTCCCTTGTATGATAGGGGTGTTTAGGATTTTCGTGTACTTTTAACCTGAAAGTACATAAAGGATAAAACATAGAACTTAAACAAGAAATAAAGATAGAAACCCCAACAATAGCCATACGATCATCAACTGAGATTTCTCAACATTGCAACAAATTACAAAGGGGAGTTTATAACGTAATATGCTTAGCCATGAGATGACGATAAAGAAGAATGACAAATCTCAACATACGCAGAGATAAGATACTTCGACACATTCAAACTGAGATACCAAAGTTTGCTTGTGCATCATCACATCAATTATACAAATCACATATGCATAAAAAGACTACCAATTTGACATACGAGAAATTGGCAATGATAACATGTGAATACATTTAGAACACACGAACTAAGACGTATCCTTCATTATCCTTTTGGAAATATACAAGTCCAAAATCCTTTCTATACATAGTGCAAATCAAAATATCATTACAAGATTCTCCTAGAATTCCAACCGAGTTTTTCCCTCTTTCCAAAGTCTCCCACTACATTACAAATAGCCTTGTATTTATAGGCTTCCCAAAATAACCACCTTAGTAACTAACTTTATTCCTGGGTTAATAACTAACTCTTTTCTGCGTGAATTTCAAAGAGTTAATAACTTACACACTTATGCGCAGAAAAGGTCAACTTCCTAACCTTTAGTTACAATAAGTGAGTTAAATCACTTTTACAAATGAGAATTTGAAACTTTTAGCTTTGATGAATAACCAAGTAATAAGTTATGTTGAGGTACTTCTTTGTCTACATCCACTTCATTTGGACTTTCAATATGTCTTTCCATTATTGCGTGTTATGTAGTATACTATCCAACGCTCCACATAATGCCATGTTTTATGTCAAACAAATATGCACGGTGCCTATGCATTGCAATCTGCATCTATGAATACCAGAGTAGCTGCAATTATAACCATGCTCTAATAAATCACCATTCACCAATCGTGGAATTCGAGTTTACACTTGCCACTACATGTCTTTGGAGCACCCTGTCATATAATTTCACGTGTCTTGTGTGAACTTACGGATTTGCAACCTCATCTACCAGAGCAGTTGTGACTACAACACCTACGCAATTCTTCCATTATTATGCGTAGATGGATGTCTATTGGCAATTTGGGTATATCCAGCGATTATTGTATTTGGAGAGATCTCATTTATTCCCCTCACGTGCTACGTTAATGCCTCCATGGTCTACATTCGTTGGGAGACAAAGTTCTTTTGAGGCGGATTGTCAAACATTTCACGTACATTGTATGTTCTTCCATGGTGCATTCATGTCTGCCACGATATTCTGTCAAACATTTCATGTGCCACGTCAAGGCTTCCATGGTTTGCATTTGTCGAGGGACACATTTCCTTGAGGCAGTTTGTCAAACTGTTAAATGCCTTGTCTATGTCATTAACTACTGCCAAACACTCTACGTGCATTGTCTTTTGATGGATGTAATACCCCATTCCATTTTGTGGATAGCCTGCAACCATCGCATTTCCTAAGACCACATTGCTGGAAGCAACGCATGTCAGGAAAGAACATGTTTGAAGAATTCAATCATGTGTGTTGTCTGTCACTTGATTCACATTCCTTGGAGGAATTCTGTCGAACAGTTCACATGCGTTGTCTGTGCATCACCGCATGTCATGAAACCACATCTCTGGGATTAACGCCTGCCAAAGAGATGTTTCTTTGAGAGATTATGTCAAACAGTTTACATGTGTTGTCTGTGCATCCATAATCTGCAGCATACATGGTATTCTTGTCAAGCATCTCATGGATATTGTCTATTCTTCCCCATTCTGCAACATTCAAACATGTTACGTGTATTGTCTATCAGAGCCATTGCACTTTGACAAAACAACTAACCGCTTTATCATACATTTACGGTTTGCAGTTATTCAAACATATGATTCGAGGCAAATCACAACTTGAACTATGGTTCCATGGTTTGCATTCATAGCATGATGTGTATTGTTTACCAAAGTAGATGCGACTACAACATCTGACGCGATTCCTTTATCCTCTTATGCCTTGATGAATATTGTGTCAGATTAACTCAACCTCAGCTAAAGGCATTCATTCATTTTGACAATCTACGCCTTCCACACATCGCATCCATACTCCATTTCAGGTATGTCCATGCTTCTTTCAGTGCATTGATGATGTTCATAATCCTTCTATTTGAATCTTTCTTTTCCTCTCTTTTTTTAAAAAATTCTTATGAAAAAGGGTTAAGAATGCTCATTTTTTAGCATTTCTAACCTTTCTGACAAAGTGGGACCCGAAAGGTTAAGAAATGAGGTTAGAAATGCTCAAAAAGTGAGCATTTCTTACTTTTTCATTAAAAGTTAGAAATATGGGTTAGAAATGCTACCTTTTTGACAAAAGGTTGAGAAACGAGGTTAAGAATGCTAAAAAAGTGAGCATTTCTAACCTTGTGCTTCAATGAGCTATCGTTTACACCTTGGAAACCATTTTTCATTGAGAATGAATCAAGGAAGAATGCCACCGATTTCTGAAGACGATTTTCTATCGCAATTGACCAGACATATTGAAATAATTTAAAATATTAAATTATTATTTGAGAAATAATTTAAATATTTTAAATTTATCGCTTTGGCTGGAGAAAATGACATAACTTTCAAACGGTAGGGAGTTAGACCCTGAAATTCAAACTACGCGTCAATGGAAGGGAAATAGGTCGACATGATTATTTACACCTCATGACGAAGCCTAGGATGAGATATTTTAATCATTTTGGGGTAACAGACACCAAAAATTGAAAGTTTAAAATATGACGAAGTATGAACTGGGTTCAAATGAAAGTTGGCCATGTGATACAAAATGACGCTTAGATCCTAACTGTCAACTGATTTTCCTCAATTTATGATAATTCTCAAAAATCTTCCATTTTTCATATTTTGACTAGTAATGACCTTGGACAACGTGCGCATTACTTACGCATAAACACTCATTGGACCTTTACTCGACATTGAGATAGATTTGAAATTTAAATTTTAGGTATGCCAAATGTGGGGGCAACACAATCAAACAAAAAAGAATTACTTAATTGCATAGAATGAAATGGTGCAATAGTACCAAAGTCTCCAATTGCACATCTAGTTGCATTATGTACCTTTTTTTTCCAACTCATGCTCTCAAGCCATGGTTGGAAACTAGGAGTAATGCATGACACAAAATATGAATCCATCCTAGATTTAGGGACTCTAGGACCAATGCTAATACTCATACTAGCACCAACACTAACAAAAGCACTAGCACTGAGACAAAATGGGGGCATGGAAGAAGCCTCTCCAACACCACCAATACACGCCAACTCCTCCTTGTGCCTTTTTTTCAAAAAAAAAAAATTGCATTTCAAATGTTTATAATTGCACTTGCACCTCACAAATAACCCTAAGAGGTGGATCACATCCCACAGCATCATGGGTGGGTATGTGGGCAAGATGGTATTTCAATCTATTAATGCCTCCATGAAAAATTGTTCTACAATATATACATTTTGTCTCCCCCTTTTTTTTGCCTAGGAACAATTTCAACATGTTTCCAAGCCGTGGGATTCTAAAAGTAGACATTGTGAAAACTATCATATGAAAAGCTCAAAGTTGCTCCAATAACACAATTACAAAAAAATGAACATATATAAATTGCCATTTATAATTATTAAACTAATATGAAAAAATGAATGGTTTTCTCCAAAAAATAATGTAGGCTTTGTTCCAAAAAGAATTGAAATGTTAAAAAAACAGTGGAGTTTTTACTTTAAAAACACAAAATAAATCAAACTTACCTCATAGATCAAAATTGAAATGAAATGCAAACTCCTTCCAATTGTGGTAGAGAGCTCTTGATGCACCAAATGTGAGTATAAGTTGAACGAATGTGATTTGTTGATAGATTTTTCGTCTACCTCCTTGCTAGTTGCCCTACAATGCACTCTTATTTTTCCTCACAACTCTTTTTTCTCTTATTTTGCCAACAAAATGAAATGAAGTTAATTTTAGGGATATAAAGGAAATATAAGTAGAAAAAAGCAAGTTAAAACTTAATTTTTTGTGTTTTTTTTTTCATATTTGTGTTTGACTTTTTGGGTCAAATCCATCCCAAGGGACTCGATGAGTCCACCAGACTCCCCCCAAGACTCGTCGAGGGTGACTTGACTTAGGACTCGCCAAGTCGAGGAGAGTCCAAACAAGTCCCATGCTATCCAACGCTCCACATAATGCCATGTTTTATGTCAAACAAATATGCACGGTGCCTATGCATTGCAATCTGCATCTATGAATACCAGAGTAGCTGCAATTATAACCATGCTCTAATAAATCACCATTCACCAATCGTGGAATTCGAGTTTACACTTGCCACTACATGTCTTTGGAGCACCCTGTCATATAATTTCACGTGTCTTGTGTGAACTTACGGATTTGCAACCTCATCTACCAGAGCAGTTGTGACTACAACACCTACGCAATTCTTCCATTATTATGCGTAGATGGATGTCTATTGGCAATTTGGGTATATCCAGCGATTATTGTATTTGGAGAGATCTCATTTATTCCCCTCACGTGCTACGTTAATGCCTCCATGGTCTACATTCGTTGGGAGACAAAGTTCTTTTGAGGCGGATTGTCAAACATTTCACGTACATTGTATGTTCTTCCATGGTGCATTCATGTCTGCCACGATATTCTGTCAAACATTTCATGTGCCACGTCAAGGCTTCCATGGTTTGCATTTGTCGAGGGACACATTTCCTTGAGGCAGTTTGTCAAACTGTTAAATGCCTTGTCTATGTCATTAACTACTGCCAAACACTCTACGTGCATTGTCTTTTGATGGATGTAATACCCCATTCCATTTTGTGGATAGCCTGCAACCATCGCATTTCCTAAGACCACATTGCTGGAAGCAACGCATGTCAGGAAAGAACATGTTTGAAGAATTCAATCATGTGTGTTGTCTGTCACTTGATTCACATTCCTTGGAGGAATTCTGTCGAACAGTTCACATGCGTTGTCTGTGCATCACCGCATGTCATGAAACCACATCTCTGGGATTAACGCCTGCCAAAGAGATGTTTCTTTGAGAGATTATGTCAAACAGTTTACATGTGTTGTCTGTGCATCCATAATCTGCAGCATACATGGTATTCTTGTCAAGCATCTCATGGATATTGTCTATTCTTCCCCATTCTGCAACATTCAAACATGTTACGTGTATTGTCTATCAGAGCCATTGCACTTTGACAAAACAACTAACCGCTTTATCATACATTTACGGTTTGCAGTTATTCAAACATATGATTCGAGGCAAATCACAACTTGAACTATGGTTCCATGGTTTGCATTCATAGCATGATGTGTATTGTTTACCAAAGTAGATGCGACTACAACATCTGACGCGATTCCTTTATCCTCTTATGCCTTGATGAATATTGTGTCAGATTAACTCAACCTCAGCTAAAGGCATTCATTCATTTTGACAATCTACGCCTTCCACACATCGCATCCATACTCCATTTCAGGTATGTCCATGCTTCTTTCAGTGCATTGATGATGTTCATAATCCTTCTATTTGAATCTTTCTTTTCCTCTCTTTTTTTAAAAAATTCTTATGAAAAAGGGTTAAGAATGCTCATTTTTTAGCATTTCTAACCTTTCTGACAAAGTGGGACCCGAAAGGTTAAGAAATGAGGTTAGAAATGCTCAAAAAGTGAGCATTTCTTACTTTTTCATTAAAAGTTAGAAATATGGGTTAGAAATGCTACCTTTTTGACAAAAGGTTGAGAAACGAGGTTAAGAATGCTAAAAAAGTGAGCATTTCTAACCTTGTGCTTCAATGAGCTATCGTTTACACCTTGGAAACCATTTTTCATTGAGAATGAATCAAGGAAGAATGCCACCGATTTCTGAAGACGATTTTCTATCGCAATTGACCAGACATATTGAAATAATTTAAAATATTAAATTATTATTTGAGAAATAATTTAAATATTTTAAATTTATCGCTTTGGCTGGAGAAAATGACATAACTTTCAAACGGTAGGGAGTTAGACCCTGAAATTCAAACTACGCGTCAATGGAAGGGAAATAGGTCGACATGATTATTTACACCTCATGACGAAGCCTAGGATGAGATATTTTAATCATTTTGGGGTAACAGACACCAAAAATTGAAAGTTTAAAATATGACGAAGTATGAACTGGGTTCAAATGAAAGTTGGCCATGTGATACAAAATGACGCTTAGATCCTAACTGTCAACTGATTTTCCTCAATTTATGATAATTCTCAAAAATCTTCCATTTTTCATATTTTGACTAGTAATGACCTTGGACAACGTGCGCATTACTTACGCATAAACACTCATTGGACCTTTACTCGACATTGAGATAGATTTGAAATTTAAATTTTAGGTATGCCAAATGTGGGGGCAACACAATCAAACAAAAAAGAATTACTTAATTGCATAGAATGAAATGGTGCAATAGTACCAAAGTCTCCAATTGCACATCTAGTTGCATTATGTACCTTTTTTTTCCAACTCATGCTCTCAAGCCATGGTTGGAAACTAGGAGTAATGCATGACACAAAATATGAATCCATCCTAGATTTAGGGACTCTAGGACCAATGCTAATACTCATACTAGCACCAACACTAACAAAAGCACTAGCACTGAGACAAAATGGGGGCATGGAAGAAGCCTCTCCAACACCACCAATACACGCCAACTCCTCCTTGTGCCTTTTTTTCAAAAAAAAAAAATTGCATTTCAAATGTTTATAATTGCACTTGCACCTCACAAATAACCCTAAGAGGTGGATCACATCCCACAGCATCATGGGTGGGTATGTGGGCAAGATGGTATTTCAATCTATTAATGCCTCCATGAAAAATTGTTCTACAATATATACATTTTGTCTCCCCCTTTTTTTTGCCTAGGAACAATTTCAACATGTTTCCAAGCCGTGGGATTCTAAAAGTAGACATTGTGAAAACTATCATATGAAAAGCTCAAAGTTGCTCCAATAACACAATTACAAAAAAATGAACATATATAAATTGCCATTTATAATTATTAAACTAATATGAAAAAATGAATGGTTTTCTCCAAAAAATAATGTAGGCTTTGTTCCAAAAAGAATTGAAATGTTAAAAAAACAGTGGAGTTTTTACTTTAAAAACACAAAATAAATCAAACTTACCTCATAGATCAAAATTGAAATGAAATGCAAACTCCTTCCAATTGTGGTAGAGAGCTCTTGATGCACCAAATGTGAGTATAAGTTGAACGAATGTGATTTGTTGATAGATTTTTCGTCTACCTCCTTGCTAGTTGCCCTACAATGCACTCTTATTTTTCCTCACAACTCTTTTTTCTCTTATTTTGCCAACAAAATGAAATGAAGTTAATTTTAGGGATATAAAGGAAATATAAGTAGAAAAAAGCAAGTTAAAACTTAATTTTTTGTGTTTTTTTTTTCATATTTGTGTTTGACTTTTTGGGTCAAATCCATCCCAAGGGACTCGATGAGTCCACCAGACTCCCCCCAAGACTCGTCGAGGGTGACTTGACTTAGGACTCGCCAAGTCGAGGAGAGTCCAAACAAGTCCCATTTCTTTGCATCTAAGGCAAGTTAAGAGGATGAACAATTGAGATTGCATATGAAGTGTTAAAATTGAGTGTCTTGTTAAAATAATTGGTGTGGCAAGATGGAGGGGTGTAATTATCTTATTCAAATGAATGTATGTGATGTAAAAGTAGTTTGAATTCTGAATAAGTTTCTAGATTCAATGAACCTCAACAATTTTGTAAAAGTAGATGATGAAGTATAATTTCTTAATTTTAATTATGGGTGCACAGAGGAAAATGGGTTTTGACTTATTTAGTAAATAACAAAGTGGGAATTAGACTAGAGAAATGGATTTAGTTATTTATTAAGTGATGAAGTTGGACTTAAGACTAATACTCAATTAATAATATTATTTAATTAATTGGTGATACAGAGAGACAAAAATTAGTTTAATTAAATAAATATAATTTATTTAATTAATTTGAAAATTTGAGAATGAGATAATATGAGCATGTGGTTATATTTAACTAAGATGTTGTCAAAGCTAGCGGCTAATCTCCACACAAAATAGCACTATAAAAAAACTCTCAAATCTGCAAATCACGGTGTTTTTTAACCCGATTTTTTGTGGTTTTACAGCAATGGGGATGCAGATCATGAAGATTTAGCTACTGAAAATTTGGCGAAAATCTATTGTGTTTTGTAGATTTTAGAAAAGTACTGCTGTGTGTGGAGATTAGCCACGTCCGGTCTCAAAAGTGCCAAAATTGGTAAATTAGTGTAGTGATAATATCGACATAAAATTAGAGTATTGTTCGGATGCAATGTTAGGTGTGATGTCAAAGATGTGATATTCATGTACCTATAATTTAGGTCGATGAGAGATTTGTTTGACATTTATTCAAACTATTTCAAGTTGCCGAATCACTTGTTGCATATTTTCAGGTTCAAATTGGCTTTAATCAAATATTAGGTGCACCTTAGGAGTACTAGAATTTGCAACTAGAAATAGCCTTCGAAGTAGCTCACGCTTAACTCCAAAACGTATGGCAATTGGGGTAATCGGTTAGTAATCATGGGCACCAAGATTCAAATTATTATAATGCTATACAAGCTTCAAAGCAGAAGGCCTTGGCACCATCAACTTTCTAGCCTCAAACCAAAATTCATTCCCTGTACTCAATTTGAAAGATCATAACAGTATATCAGCCCTTTTGCCAATTTTTAATCAGGTTTACACGATAAGTTACATTTCCTTTATTGCTTTTGAAAGCAAGTTTGTAAATTCACAATAATTATTTAATCATTTTCTTCCTTCAAGATTATGATCTCCTATCACACCAAAACCTGCAAACCAATAAACTACATAGTTCTTGACGAAATTTTCTCACGCACAATTTGCTCTGCAAGGAAGAAAATATGCACGTTTTTGCCATTAACATTGAATTGAAAAGATAGGGTAGGGTACACATCCCACGATCCTATCTTCCCTGGCTGGTTTTCTCAATGATTTGGCATCGTGGTGTAAAAATGAAACCCTTTATCTTAGGACCCAACACTAAAAGGGGTCTCTACACTGAGCCTTCTCTGACCTGATCAATCAAAAATTACTAATATCGAATCTCAAAATATCAAAACTATTTTTTGTTTTCTTTTGATCTTCAGATATCCAAATCATCATCAGGATCTTCATCAGAATCAGGTGCCTCATCATCTGAATCTCGCACATAATGTATCTCACCTCTTCCCCCTTCCTTTGATGTAACAGATGAAGCAATAACTGAATTCCTAGTAGCTTCTTGAGAATCTGAAACAGGTGAAGCTTTCCATTCAGTACTTCCTTTTCTTCCATCATAGATATGTATCTCCTTGCCATTTCCTAAATACAACACACGCCATTGAGTACAAATAGCATCCCACATCAGAAAATACACAAGGAGATCTAAACAAAAAATCTGATGTATTTCATCCTTTAAAAGTGAATCTCTAGTAAAAAGAGAGAACAGTTCCGCTAAAAGATTATTTTCTACCATGACCATTAATGTTAAAGTGCACACATCCCCCACCCTACCTTGGTGCTCAAATGGAAGAGTAACTTTTGCACGGTCCTGACGTTCCCTCTCTGTCAATTGAAGATTGAATTGGACCTGCCATATTGTTTGCACTTAGTTTTTAGCTCAAGAATAATATTTACCATGCAAATGGAGAACCTTTGCAAAATAATGAAGGATAATCACACCATCTGGATTGATTTCCACTCTAATGCTGCAAGGTTCCTTCTAGAAAGGCATAGATACAATTGGTAGCATTGAACTAAATTTAAGAAAGGTAAGCAAGATCAGATAAACTGCCTTGTGCAGATTGAAAGCTACAACTAAAGGAAGTAGCGGCAATACTAACAACTCAATAACATTAAACAATGTGTGCTTCTTAAAGAGGCATGGTGCAAACACAACTAACCTGTGGAATATTACTACTTCCTCTAAGAACCAAATTCCCATGTGTAATTGGTGAAAACTTCACATCTGCCTGCTCCAGCATAAATTCTTCTATCTGAATCCAGAAGATTGGACAACTCACCAACTATGTACATATTAGAATTAAAGACAGTATCACTAAATTAAGAAGCTGACCTGTTCTTGAACTCTCCCATTTCGGCGTTTCATACGTAAACGAAACCTCCCTCTTTTTAAGTTTTCTTCTAAGGCAGCCAGATTGTAAGGATGGCTTTTCAATTCAGGTGAATCTCTAGGTAGAGGAGCAATTGGCTCTATAAAAGCTACCATAGTGGACATGTATTCAAGAGCCATTGAGGTCCTGAGGTTGTGTACATCAGAGTGAATCAACAATAAGACACATGAGATTTGATCTGCATGCCAAGTCAAAAATTGACATAAGAGACCCCTGTGCCAATCCATTTAAATTCAAATACTGTCTTGATCTGCAAATAATCACAATCAACTAAAGCCTCAAGAATTCAGTATAAAAATATTATCCAAAACCACAATTTTAGGATGGGTTTGTTACTTTGTATTCATTCATAACATCATTAGATTCTGCTATTAATGTTAGCCAGTAAGGTTACTTGGAAATTAACGATAAATCAAAACAGAAGAAATATCAATATTATCCATATTCTAAACCCATTATTCTAGGATGGGTTTACTCAAAATACATTTAGATGCTGCTGTTATCATAAGCCAGTAAGTTTAGATGGAAATCATTGATGACTCTCAATTGGATATTAATACTAGATAAAGTGCTCCTATGTCACATATACAAGGAAAACATGGCATTATGCATTTGAAACAACTATCATACAGTTTGTGAGTGCATAGGGCTATAATGTGAGAACTTGGTCCTTAATTTAATCAGCTTGCATTTGGACTTGGAGGGCCGATTACAGGATATTCCTTTTGGGAAAGACTTGGCATCATATTTGATTGGACTTGGAGGGTTGATTACAGGAAATGCATATAGGGAAAGACTTGCATAATGCACGTCTACTTATCCCACCTGCAATTATCTGCTTATCCATGTCTTATTTCTATTTTCTGTATTTCTCATTACATGTGCTTATTGCAATAGAGTAACAATTCTAATTATAAAAACATAAAAAGGAAAAAATGCATGGGTAAAGGATGGTGCAAAGTTGTTTTTCCTACTGCACGGCAAGATTCATATGTGCTTGTCTTGTGAAAGAGAGAGTTTCTGCATATAGAATTGATATCCTAGAGCTCCATACAGGTCAGAGCTGGACACAAGCAAAATTCATGCTTCTCATCTTATATTGGTTTCAGATAACTGCATCATGTGTTAAAAACTAACTCCATATTTGTAGTAGTCTGTCGTGTACATAATATATATACCAATGAAAAAATAAGGAAAGAAAAAACAAACCATGACAACGAAGGTTATTTATGAGGCTTGCTACCGAGGGCAATGATAGATGTCTCATCATGATGCTTACCTGCACAGTACAGTAATAATTTTCAAAAGACATTAACAGTATCCATAAACCAGTCTTGATTGACTGTTCTTCTGTGTGTGTAAGAATGTATAAACCCAAAGCATGAACATGCAAAAACCAATTATTTTCAAGTTGTATAATTGATAAAAAAACGACCAAGGCTATTTTTTTCCAAGACAATATGTCATTGAAGTTTTGCTTCCTTGGTATTAAAAAACATGTTTTTTAATAGTTTGGAATGGGTCTTTACCCTCCCTGCCTCTTGCTCTATTAACTAAAGAAAAAGCATTCAAAACTGTAGTTACCAGATGTGTGAAACACCATCTGCAACACAAACAGTCATTTCAATGATCTCCTGCAGTGTTTACAGTTTTATGCTTCCAGATTGGAAACACATTTCTCTCCTTTTGCTGCTTGATTTTAAACACATTCAAGGCTTCAATGGCTTCTCATTTCTTTTGTAAAACCCAACTTAATTTTTTCACATGGACTATTATAATTATAGAGCATGCTGCTTATCATGCAGAAGCCATGTGGCTGTTTTATCACATGATGCAAAGTGGTGTAGATCTGGATAGGTTTAAGGCATCTTCTGGAATAGTGTATATAGAGTAACAAGATTCATGGTTTTGTAATTAGGAATGGTTTCATGTCTGATTTTTTAATCTTCTAGTGTAGCTATGTATGGGATTTTAGAGCCAGACTATGCATACCAAGTGTTTCACTGTGATGTCCCAGATTAGAGCTACTGAGTCGACCTTGCTATTTTTGCTAAGATTTTTAATTAAATAAATAAATTGTTAAAATTATGAATAGTTTTTCCCTAGGCCAACTTGCACGGTGGAATTAAATAAATGTAATTATTAATAATTTTTCCAAGGGCCGACTTGTCTTGTTATAACAACTTTCCCCAAGCTGGCCTTGTGGCAATTTTACTTGGGCCGAACTTGGATTGTGTGTGCGTGTGTGTGTGCTGTGGTAGGGGAAAGCAACGAAGATTTTATTGTTTCATGCATTAAAACGAATGCAGTCAGATATTCCGACACAACCCTTAGTACTTTTCGCCTGGAGAGATGAAATCCCTGCCAGCCTCTATTTAGTATGGCAATCAGCTGATTTATTTCTTGTGTCAGGAACCCTAATGTCAATGCTAGTGGTTGAATGTATAATCGAGAGACAGTTTATTCAAGGTACTTCCTATTGCGACCATCATATGCTTGCTTGTGCCTCTAAACACAAGGAAGGAAGTGCTATCGGTTCACCGCTGCTGGGCTATAGTATCGTGTAAGAGAAGATTTCAGATAGTATGCTTGCTTCAGTTCATGTATGCAGCCTGTGGCTATTGGAGTATGTAATGTAGTTGGTTAATGAATGATATCTCAGATAAGCATTATCTGTGGTCACTTTTAATGAATATTTTCAGTTTATCTATTGACTCAAGAGTGCTGTACAAAGTATTTCCTATAGATCTGTTTATTGTAAATGTAGAAGCATTCATGTTACATTTAATAGATTGAATCTGGGTTACCAAAGCTTTAATTTGTTCTCTAAAAATATCATTATGGATTTACTGTTCTATTGAGAAATACAAGCTGGTATCTTTCAGTGGTATCAGAGCCACCTTTCTGCCAGCCTGTGGATTGATGAGTGACAAGGATCAGTGATATATACAATCAAAGGGAAAAGAAGAAGGCAATGGGTGATAGGGAAGAGGCAAATCCCCAAGATTTCATTAGGGAGATTAGAGAAATTAATACCAGCATGAGGGATGCCATGAGGGAGATGGTTCAACTTTTAAGAGAAATGAGACAACAACTAAGTATTGATAGGCCTGCTCAGAATGATGTTGAAGGCAGCGGTCCGGGTGGAATAAAATCTTCAGTTGGTGGTGAAAAAGCTTCAGCTAATGGTGGGAGAGCTTCAATTAATACCATGGCCTTCAGGGCTGAATTTCTTGACAAGGAAACACCTGAAGGTATTGGGGAAGAACAACCTAATCTAGAGGAAGAAACGACAAGATTTTATGATGCATCCTATGCTCTAAGCCTTGTTATAAATGTAGATCTGACTTTCAGGGACTATTATGAGATGAAGAAAGCAACTAGGCATGGGAGGAAAGGGTATAAAGAAAGAAAGGACATCCAACACCAATTGGGGAAGATTACCATCCCAATTTTTGATGGATCTCAAAGCTCATCAGTAAGAGCTTGGTTGCAAAAACTAGATACATATTTCTCATTGAATTCAATGCTCGAGGAAGACGCTTTCAAATTTTCCACCTTGTATCTGGAGGGTGTGGCTCATGAATGGTGGTACCATGGCCCGGTAAACCATGGGCATGATTCAATCACTACCTTGGAAGACTTTAGCCAAAGATTGTTGGAGAGGTTTGATAGGAAGGATCCATAAACTCATTTTAGAGAGTTAGCACAGCTGAAGCAAGAGGGTAAGTAAGATAGAAGACTATGCAGCACAATTTCAGAGGCTAGCAGTAATAATTTCTGATGTGTCAAAGAAAAGGCTTATATTCTTCTTTATAGAAGGCCTAATTGAACCCCTCAAAGGGTTAGTAAGAGCATTTAATCCAAGCACCTTACAAGAATTCATCAATAGGGGTTTGAGTTTTGAAGATTCATTAACTAAAAATAAACAATTCCTATGCCATCAAAGAAGTCTCCTCAAAAGAACATGATACCACCTAAGACAAATACAGTGGAGATGTCTAAAAATGAGCTGTGAAAAAAAAGGTTATGTTTCACATGCAAAGAATCATGGCAACTAAGTCATAGGTGTTAAGGAAAAGGATAAATTCACTATGTAGTAGTCTATGATGAGGATATTCAAGATGCAACGTGGGAAAGCATGGAAGCCGGACATCCAAGTTGGACGAATGGACTATGATGTCCCCGATTAGAGCTACTAAGTCGACCTTGCATTTTTGCTAAATTTTTAATTAAATAAATAAATTATTAAAATAATGAATAGTTTTCCCTAGGCCGACTTGCACAGTGGAATTAAATAAATGTAATTATTAATAATTTTTCCAAGGGTTGATTTATCTTGTTACAATGGTTTTCCCCAAGCCAACCTTGTGGCGATTTTACTTGGGCCAAACTTGGATAAGTTCTATATACTATATCTGTGTTGTGGTAGGGGAAAGCAACGAAGATTTTATTGTTTCATATAGGGGCAAAGCTGTTATTGCATGTTTTGGTCCTCACTCTATAACAGGACAGCAAGCTGGCAGCAAAGTTATAGCAACAAATTCCTTAGCAGAGAGTAGAGGTGCAAGGTCATCATGGACAAATGTGGTTGAAGACCCAATTTTGGGTCGTGCATGTCAATATGAATAGCAATTAGCGCCTACCCAGGATTCCTTGAGTTTGGTTTGTTGGAACCTGCAGAGGTTATCCGTCGAGACGTGGACCTTGGTTAGGGCCTATTGCGGAGGGGAGAGACATCATTTGTCACACTGAGACACATGAGCACGAAGAGTGTATGACCCCTTTGTTTAAGGGTTACTCAAAGATGGCGGTTTGGAACAAGGCAGCAGGAAATGGCAAAGGTCATGGAGGTATAATGGTTTTAGTGAAAGAAAGAGAAGGTTGTCTAATTCAGCTAGAAAGAGAAGACACAAACAAACAATTTTTATGGTTCAAAATTTCTGAAAATGGAAACCTCATTAGGATTGCAGCGTGTTATTTTGCCCCACAAGTCTTAAAAACATACAAAAACTATGGTTTGGACCACAAAGATCCCTTTGCTGCCTTGAAAAAAGACATTGCAATTTATGCTCAACAAGGCAAGATCCTCCTTGTTGGAGATTTTAATGCTAGGACTGCAAGTGAGAAAGCTTGCATGCTTTGTAGTAGAGATGATTGCAATCCTCTATGGCTCACGGACTCACGGAAGTCAAAGACCATTAGTGGACAAGAGTATTTGAAGACAAAAGCTACAATCGCTTTGGGGAAGAATTACTTACTATTTGTGGTGCTTTTGATTGAGTCATCTGCAACGGTGTAAGTACATGGGCAAAATCTGGCAATTTCACCTATAGCACCTACAATGGGGCAAGTGTTGTGGATTATGCAATTTGTTCTCATAGCCTATGTGAGAAAATGGAGGTAATGATAGTCAGTAAACAACTCTGGGACTTAAATCTGACCATAGGCCGTTCTATTTAAGCTTTTCATGGGCAGATCAAAAGCGTCAAGAGGTGAAAACTCAATGTACTCCGCATTCTTCAAATAAAGGGAGAGTTCTTTTAACCCAAAACAACTGCAATATTTTCAAGGTTGCACTTGAGAAACTTGCTAGGAAGGTGAGAATTCCGTTCCATGGTCTCCACAGCCATGAACTCACAAATCTAATCCATAGGGCATTGATGGAGTGCAAAAGGGCCAAGAATAAGAAATCTGAAACAAATTGCTTCCCGGTAAATGTTTGGTTTGATGAAGAATGTAAAATTGCAAGGAGGAATTTGAGAGATCTGCACAAGGAAGAGATCAACATAAAGGTAAGCAGATTTTAAAACAGAAAAAAGCTGATTTTGTGCTCACAAGGCAAGAAGAATTAATTTTCCTTTGTAAAAATAACCCCAAGTCTTTTTGGAAGGAGCTACAATCCAAGAAAAAGAAAACGGAAAACAACATTAGCTAAACAACTTTATGAGCAGGATGTTGGGGTGGAATCGCCTCCGATTTTCAACACTAATTCAGATCTTTTTACAAAGCAAGAAATTGAAAGGGGTATAAAAAAGTTGGGTGTTGGAAGCTAAAGACTTGGTTGATCTTCAAGTGGAATATTTGAAGTGGGGTTTGAAATCTTTGGCGCCACACATTATGAAAATTTTTAACAACATCATACAGCAGGGTTTTCCTAAAGATTGGACTACTAGTCTTGCCATTCCTCTTTTTAAGAGAGGAGATGTCAATAATCCCTCTAATTACAGGACCATTATGATTAACCCTTTGTTCGCAAAGTTATTTGGCAGCATGATAGAGAATAGAATTAGCAAGTGGGCGGAAGAGAATGGTAAGTGAGCAAAATGGCAAGTTGGTTTCAGACCTAAGCATTCCATAGTTGATCATGGTATCACTTTGAGACATTTAATTGAAAAAAGATGGGAAGAGAAAGAAGAGATCTTCTGTTGTTTTGTTGATTTCAAAAAGGCTTTTGACACAGTTCCTAGGGTTAAACTTTGGAAAAGAATGGAAGATCTTGGAATTCCCATAAATCTTAGACCTGCTGTCCATAGGCTTTATGAGGAGGTTAAAGTCAAAATCAGAACCTCTGATGGTCTCTCCAAAAGCTTTAGAAGCGATATCGGGGTCAAGCAAGGGTGTCCATTATCTCCTACGCTATTTGGTTTATACATTGACAAGTTGGAAGAGTGGTTAAACTCTCAGGATGGTGATGGTGTTCCTCTAGGTGAATTTGTGATAAAACTTTTGATTTATGCGGATGACCTCATTCTTATTGCTAAAACGGCTCTTGGTTTGCAAGAGCATTTGTATGCTTTGGAGCACTTTTGCAGAACGGTCGGGATGCAAGTCAATATCAGCAAGACAAAAATCATGGTTTTCTTTAATAAGCGGAAACGAAACCAACATAAGTTCTGCTTTGAAGGCAGTATTCTTGAAGAAGTTTCACACTATAAATATCTTGGGATTGACTTCAACAAAAATCTAAATTGGGATGGTTGCAGGAAGAAGAGAATCCTAGGTGGTTGGAAAACTTGGTATGCTCTTCAGAATAGATGTAGAGAAGCGGAGCTTTGGGATTGGAAGGCCTCCCGAACTCCTTTTGGGCTTTTAGTTCTTCCTGTTATTCTCTATGGTTGTGAATTATGGGCCAACAACACTTCAGGTACACAGTGGAAGCAGATCGAGCAAATCCAAAAGCGCTTGATAACAAACAAGTTCAAGATTAAAAATACAATTCCTTATGATATTATGTTGAGTGAGACTGGGGCTGCTCCTATTGAAGCTATTGCTATGGTCCGTCTCATTAGGTATCTCAAAAGAATTGGGCAAATGGAGGAAGGCAGATGGCCTAAAGTGGTTTTCAATGACACCTTGTGCAAAAGAAAGAAGACTTGGATCCAACAAAACATCAAATGGTTGAGTAAATGGAATATCTAGCTAAATTCATGCCCCACAAATAGTAAAGAGATAAAGGCTTTTGTTATGGATAAGTTTCACAAGTGGGCTTGGGGTAATGAGTTAGAGAGAAAGAAAAATATTATATCACGGAGTTCAATCCTACTTTTGATCATCATCAAAAAGCTTATATAAGGGCTAATATTTCGTGGAAAGCTAAGTGTATTATTGGTCAATTAAGAACTAACTCTCATCAGCTCCGTAGTGAAACTGGTCATTGGAAAAGACCAAAAGAAACTTGGGAGGAAAGAGTGTGTATTTTTTGCACATCTGGGAAAGTTGAAACTGAAAAACACTTCATTTTAGAGTGTGACGCCTTCAAAAATGTTAGGGACAAGTATAATAAATTATTGACTGAGGGATCTTGGTATGATTTTTTCAGCGAGGATTTTGTCGAGAGGTTGGGGCCACTTGTCAGCATTTTACACAGAAAGCGGGTAGATTTGCAAAAATCGGTTAGATCTGATGTGCTGTCCCATAGACTTTGTTAAGTCTCGTGGACATTAAAATAAATTTCTTTCTTTCTTTATATTAAAATGAATGTAGTCAGATATTCAGATGCAACCCTGAGTATCTTTGGCCTCGTGGGATGAAATCCCTGCCAGCCTCTATTTAGTATTGCAATCAGCTGATTTATTTCTTGCGTCCAGAACCCTAGTGTCAGTGCTAGTGGTTGTATGTGTAATCAAAAGACAGTTTATGCAGGGTACTTCCTATTGCAGCCATCATATACTTACTTGTGAATCTAAATGCAAGCAAGGAAGTGCTAACGGTTCACCACTACCGGGCTATAGTATTGTGTAAGAGAAGGTTTCAGATACCGGATAAGTATGGAGTTTCTGTTTCAGTTCATTTATGCAATCCGTGGCTATTGGAGCATGTAATGTAATTGGTTAATGAATGATATCTTAGAAAAGCATTATTTGTAGTCACTTTTAATGAATATTTTTAGTTTATCTGTTGACTTGAGTGCTATGCAAATTATTTCCTGTAGATCTGTTTATTGTAAATGTAGAAGCATTGATGTTACATTTAATAGACTGAATCTGAGTTACCAAAGCTTTAATTTGTTCTATAAAAATATCATTGTGAATTTACTGTTCTATTGAAAAATATAGGCTGGTATCTTTCATTCACAAAATGTCAAAGATAAGTTATTTCTCAAAGCTCAATTGTAGGAGTGTATTCTTCTTTAAATGTTTGTATAACATTTTTTTGTTCATGTTTCATTGTAGCTATGTATGTGGATTTTACAATAAGACTATGCATGCCAAGTGTTTCACAAAATCTCTCAAATAAGTAATTTATCAGAGCTCACTTGTAGGATTCCATTTATTCTCTCAATGTTTCTATTTATGTTGTTGCACTTTCTTTGTATCTGTCCTACACGTCCCAACATCAACTTTTCTAGAAAGTAAATTATGTCTTGACCGTATTCAACCTGCTTTTTTTTTGGTATTAAGCCTGAACTTACTATAATATGTTGACACGTAATTAACATCTCATATTTAATAAAAGAGTTGATATTAACATATTATATAAAATTATTCAAATGGCTTCAATGGCTCCCGCCTTTGCAACAACGACTCCTTCTCCCCTCTCAGCGCCCTCAATTGGCATTGGCCCTACTCTGCCCGTCGTCTCCCCTGCTACATGTGCGTGGGATGTCGCTGCTTTGTGTGCATTTGGGGCTTCCTCTATCGTGGCGTCTGTTCCTTCTTCCTTTGCGGCGCCGGTGGCCCCTACGTCTTGGCTTGCTGTGGGGGAGGTGGATGTTCTGCCCGACGATTTTGCTCCTCACACTATGGGCACTCCTCCACTCGTGGATTCTGTGCAGGTAGGCTTGGATGTTGCTAGTGCTATGGGCGTTGGTAATGATGTGGGCACTAGAGTTGTGGTGGCTCCGTCTGTTGCAACAAGAGATTCTGTTGCTGGTGCTATGGGCGTTGGTAATGATGTGGGCACTAGAGTTGTGGTGGCTCCGTCTATTACAACAGGAGATTCTATTGCCGGTGCTAACTCTTTGGGTGATGGTTTTCAGCCGGTTGCTACTGATGTTGTGGGTGCTAAGGTCCCACCCAAACCTTCTTTTTCTAGCAGGCGTAGCTTCGCCCGTGTGGCCAAATCTGCTATCCAGCGCTCCAAAGGGGTTCGTCCTCTTCCCTGTACCAAGTCCTCCCCTATGGTGGTTTGTGGACCAGATGTGGTGGACAACATCGGGTTCTACCAAAACTGTGCTTTAGTGTGTAGATTCTCTGGGCTCTGGCCTTCACTTCCGGACCTCCATCACTAGGTAAGTGACTCTTCGAGGCCTTTGGTGGCTCATGATATTGAGCTTTTTCCTTGTGCTGAAGGCTTTTTAATTGCTTCTTTTACATCTTCGATTGATCGAGACTTGGTTTTGGGCAAGTTGTGGGCTTGGGGTGTGCACTCCCTCTCTATTTAGCCTTGGACAACTTCCTATAACCCTCTCACTGAACCGCTTAACATGCGTCCAGTTTGGGTTTGCCTTCCGAATCTCCCTCTTCATTTTTGGGAGCATTCATGCTATTAGGCTATCGGTAACTCTATTGGTCGTTTTTTAAAGGTTGACGATGCTACGTCTTCAATGGACCACACTACCTTTGCCCATATCCTAGTTGACATTGACGTCTCCTCGCCTCTCCCGGGAGACACTGTTCTCATGGTTGGGGATTGGCCTATTTGACCATCCACGCTGTTGATCTTGATTTGGATGGCTCCTCACGGGAGGTTGAGGTGCCTCTTTCTGTTGTTGATGTTGTGGTCAATTCTACTGAATTGATCACCCTAGTGGATTCAACTCCTATCGCCTCTGACTTGTAGCTTCGCTCTACACCTACTAGTTCTGCTCCTAATGCCGCTTCTTCGCAGCTCACTGTTGTTGTTCCCCCTCCTATTCTGCAGCAGCGCTCTGTTGACTCTACTAATGGTATCCAAATGGGATCCTTACCGCTTGATCATTCTCTTGTGCATCCCAATGACAGTATCGCCTAGACTATGGTTTGTCGCAGGTGGAAGGGGAAGTCCTGCCCGCCCCTCCAAACCCCTCTTTGTCAAGGCACAGGTGTCCATTCCCCTCCTTGAGTTGGGTTTGAGTTGTTGAAGGTCTGACAAGTTCTTTTGTCCGACCTTGTCTTTCTGGGGCTTGCCCCCATGAGTTGTCTTTTTTTTCTACCTGAGGGCTTTTCTTTCGATAGTCTATGACTATGTTAAGGGTCGACACCCTAGTTAACGCTGCTTTTGTAATCAAAAACATATTATGTAAAATTCATTTCTTATGTGCAGCCCTTCCAACCTTGCTTCTCATCACATTGTGATGTGATTGTCATTTCCCACTTTCTTGTTTCTGGTAATCATGTGCAAACATAAGCACAAAATTCCATTACACATTTAGTACACAAAATTGAAAGCACTGCCTAGCTCTCACTACATTTCCCATAATCAATAGTTATCTTGCAAGAATGCTTCAATTATGCCTTTAAAAAATTAAAAAACATATATCTTCTAAGGAACACTATTAGAAAAAATCAATATATCCCTTTTCTTGATGGTAACTAGCCAATATCCACAAAGTTACAGTATCTGTTGATGTCTTAACTTTCTAGCCAAAAGCATTAAGATCTTAATATAATTTAAATCCAACCAACCTGTTGTGAGGTATTCACACATCGCCCCATTGCAAATGGGGACCCCCACTTTTTCGCTTTCTAGGTTAATTGTCTTAGCTTAAGTTGGTTGTTGTCGAGTCTTTGTTGTTAACCTTTTGTTCGCAGTTGCTCAGGACCTAGCCAAATCTTTCTCTTTTGGAGATGAAGTGAGGTTTAACATTCCCTTTGCCCAACCAAAGCATAATCCCTTCCACTTCTCTCGATCCTGTCAGTTGGTGCCCAAACCTAATCACTCCCATTTCCATTTCCTTCCATTTCCACCTCCCCTAACACTCTTCCCTTCCTTACCATACCTTCTAACTCACCTACCTTCCTATCCTCTATCCTCCATCCACCTTTCATACCCCATGCCTTAACCTCCTTCACATCTCTACATAACCTACCACTTCCATGTCCCTTACCTTACATCCCATCTTCTAACCTATACCTTTACCTGCCTAACCCTCTCCCCATCCTAGTATACTCATCCACTACCCTTCATCTACATTTACACCTACCTTTGCCCACACCTACATCTTCCACCCTCCTATCTCCATACCCCTTAGCCTACAACATCCTAACCTCCTTACCTACTTAATTAATCCCATTTCCCACCTTTATTCCTAATTACCTTCTTCCTACCCACACTTTTCCACTTTATCACCTACCCCATCCTAGCCTACCCATATCCTATCCCTATTCTAACCTACCACCCTACCCCTTACCCTTTTTCCTTGCCCCTTATAACTCCCATTATAACCTACATCCTCTTTACCCTTTCATTACCCCCTTATACCTCCCATTACATTTTATTCCCCAACCTCCCCTAACTCCATCCACTACCACTTATACCTCCTAACCCCACGCATCTCCTACTTCCATCATTTATATCCCTTATGTCCCCCTTTCCTCCAACATCCCATTTCCCCTCTTTCTCCACGTAGCAGCTTCCCTTACCACTCCCCCCTCATATTTCTCTCCACCGTATCATATCATCCTTTTGGGTCCCACACACTCAAAAATGGAGAATCAAATAAGATTGTTAAGGACCTTCCTTGCTGGGACCCACCGAGCTTTAGCCTGGGGATTTTAAGTGTATTTTAATTACCATGCCACATATTGCTTGGGCCCCACAAAATCTGAAATGGAGATTTTAAAAGCTTGTTTTAAGGCATAGTATTTCCTTTGACTTTCTTTACCACCGTAGCCTTGATCGGGCCCCACCAAACTCTAAGGTGAAGGAAAAAGTTTTTAAGACATTTTATTTTTATTTGTTTAAAAGGAAAGCAGCCACCTCATCATTTCTTTGACCCCTAATATCCCCAGCATGAGCCACGATGAAACACAATGTAAGGTGTGGCAATTAGGAATAAACAAGCTGGCCTTTGAAGGGAAAGATGTGTCACATAAACAAAACATTGGGGGGGATTTAAATTCAAAATCAAATCATAGGGCAGGCCCGAATATGATCTACAGCAGAAGAGCATAAAACTCTCAATTTGAACAAGGCAGATATAAAGGTAGTTAACTTCCAGCATGGGGGAAAGGTGAATCAGACTTATTTTGAAGGTAATCTCAATCATGTTGATGTGAATTTCACCAAGTGTCATCTTTCAGAGTCCAATCTGATGGAAGGTGAAGAATATTAGAATTCAAGACAGTAGAACCGAGAGATAATTCATTTCCAGATTGATAAAGCTAATAATGTTGTTAAGTTTTGTTTGATTCTTCTTAATTGAAATTGTCTTTTTTTTTTTACTTTCAGGTGAAAAAATAAAAGACTCGGGCAAATCAGAGCAGATCAGACCTAAATGAATTCAGGAAGCAAGATTCAAAAGGAGCAGACATAATTAGATGCAAGCCATCATTATCGTCCAACACTAAATTTACAATCAGACCTGATTTGAGGCCAATTTCTGCTTGAGATGAAGCAAAAGCAACTTGTTTGAAGCCTAATTCTGTGCTTAATTCATGGTTGAGGCAGAAGGATCTTAATTTGAATAAAGAAGAGCAGATTGGGGGTATTTCTACAGACCTGGTCCATATTAGATTCAAGTTGGATTTCATCAATCTGAAAGTGACAGATTTATGGGAAAAGGAAACCTGAATTTTACAAGGAAGAAGTGAATTCAACACAATCTAGGACAATTTCTTTAAGCACAACTACTTGTGCAAATGAGGACAAAATCACTGGTTTTCCTAAGACTTGAGCGTGTAAAATTGGAGAAAATTGGAGACCCCTGGGCTAGATTATCAAATTTCGCTCCTGACCCTTCCAAGGGTACATGAGCGAATTCTCTTTAGGCTCCCTTTGCCCCCCTATTTGGATCGAAGACTTCACTTTAAGGCTTTGTTTGATACGAATTCCATTCATTTCCCTTTGAGGAGCAAGGTCATGAGGTTTAGATATGAAGATTTGAAGAAAGAGATGAGAATTTGAGCTAGAGCATCAAATTCGCTCCTGACCCTTCCAAAGGTACAAGAGCGAATTCTTCTTAGGCTCTCTTTGTGCTTCTAATTTGGATGGAAATCTCACTTTAGAGTGTTGATTGGAGAGGAATCAAATTGAACTTACCTTTGGGTAGAATTTAAACAAGCTTGAACTTAGAAATTTGGAGAAGAAGTTAAGAATTTGAGCACAAGCATAAAATTCACTCTTCACCCTTCCAAAGGTATAGGAGCGAATTTTACTAGACCTCCCCTCTTCCTTCTCATTTGGTTCAAATTCATGCTTTTAGGCCTTGAGTGAAGGGGAGATGATTCTTTTATGCCTTTGAAGTACATTGAAATGAAGTTGAATGGCAAAAGGTTAAGGATTTGAGCTATCAAGCAAATTTCGCTCCTAACCCTTCCAAAGGTACAGGAGCGAATTTTCCTAAGGGTCCCGTACCTCTCTAAGGTACACAAGCGAAAAAGTTAAGACATGTTTTTGATCCAACATTTTGAGCAAGTAAGCCTTAAAGGTGACTTCTTAGTATGCCTCAATACCATAGCAACGTGGATAAAGGAGAAGAGTGAGTTTTTGATCAGCATCTAAGCCTCATGTTCCTAATTCGCTCCTGACCCTTCCAAAGGTACAGGAGCAAAATTCTTGAAAGGCTTCATTTTTCACCTAAGGCTTTGAATAGATCTCATCCTAAGCAAAATTGAAGACAAATTAACATGGTCATGATGAGAAAAGAAGCATGAATTGAGCTAAAAAGCCAAATTCGCTCCTGACCCTTGAGCAATTTTGAAGGCAGAGTGACATGACTTTCATGAAAGAAGGATTGAGAGACAAAGTTCTAAGCAAAATGAAGGTATAAATTGAGCAAAAGGCTAATTCGCTCATGTACCTCTCAGAGGGACAGGAGCGAATTGTCTTAGAAGTGGGTACCTTGCAAATGAAAACGTTTGAAAACTTTCTTGGACATGATTCAAACATTCAAACATTATAAGCCTCCTAAAAATAATTCCACACGAGCTAGTTTTCATCAATTTGTGTTCAAATTATGTGCATTATTGAAAATCGCTCATGTACCTCTCAAGGGTATAGGAGCGAATCAATGAGAAACCATGTACCTTCCGAAGGTACAAGAGCGAATTCATGCTAAAGGCACATACATTGCCCTCAAGACAAAGTGAATTCATCAAATTGTAAGCAATTTGGCACCAAAATAATCCAAAGTTTAGTCTCAAAAAAGGGAAATTTTAAAGCAGATCAGTCACTTTAAGGGGCGGAGTACATCCTAACAGCAGCATAATTCAAAAAAGGAAGGACTGAATTCATCATAGCAAGAGCAAATTTGCTCAAGCAAAGGACAATCTCCCCTAAACCTGCACCTATCAGACCTGCAAATCAAATAAAATCAGAGATTATATCAAATTAAGAGATTGTATAAGCTATATATCGTATGTGTTTGATGTTCATTTGTTTGTTTTGCAGCAAGAAAAGAAAGAGATCAGAAGGACCAGGTTGGAGGGAGATCGGAACGAGGACCTCAAGAAGAATATTTCAACATTAAGGTTAAAGGAAGACCTCTTCAAGAGGATCTCATAGGAAAACACAAGGGAGTCAAGGAAAGGTACACCATTCATCAAGTATACCAAGGATGAAGGAGGATTAACCAAGGTCATCGCAAGGGTACGTTGAACATGGTCGAAGAGGCAGATAGTTTCAAAAGAGTTAATCAAAGACCTCTTCTCATCATCATCACATTGAGTATCAAGAGATATTGCTCAACGTTCCTTGACCAAGCACAAACGCAAGACAAGGTGGCATCCAAGTCATTGTTCCTCTAGTCAGAAAGGTCCACATCAGCATGTCCAGATTTAATTAACCATGCTTATACATGAAGGCACAAACTCCGATGTACCTACTCCTATTTCCTATTGGTTCACAAACATTGAATGTAATTTTCTCATTGGCTAAGAGAGTTTGTTGTAACAAACCCTAATTAGGGTTTCCATCTTATAATCCTAGCCATTGATTGTAAATCAATCTGAGCCATTGAATTGTAATGAGTTCTCTATATAAATCTCTGGCTCTTCATTTGTAAAGGTTAATAGTCAATAGTTGATAGGCAATGAATAGCCAGTAGAAAAGAAATAGTGAATAGAATAGAAATTAGAGTAGAGTAGGAAGAGAAGGCAAGAAATTGTTGCCTTGGTTGTAAAAGATTCCACTTTCATTGAAGATATGGTGAAATATGTCATTTCTTTGCAATGTGCATGGTTTCTTGTTGAATCTTCATATTAGATGGTAGGTAATTAGATTGAATGGAGAAAAATTGTTGAATGCACTCATGTGGAATCCACCTAGTCCATACCACTAGCCTCTTACTAATTGTAAGCCCTGCATGGTCAACTGGCATTGAATAAGCTTAATCTCGAATTGTTATGCATCTATTGTTCATGCATTAACTTGAATGATGATCAGTGTCTGATGGTGTAACGATTTGAACATATTTGAAGCATCCCTTAGAAGATTGCACTGAGTTGGTGTCGAATTGTTCAGTTTGATGGTGAGACCTAGCCCAGTAGGACTCCACCTAGTCATTCATCTATCTTCTTGCATTCTAGGTCTTAGAGTAGACTTCCTGAACCCTCGATCTTTTGCCTTTTTTTTATCTCTCAGCTAGTAGGTAGGACTTACGTTCTAGTATATCAAAGCGTTCAGGCAATCAAATGTAAGTCCCCTTGTGAATCCAGCATAACCACATCACACCAACAGAGCTTATCCACACGTAGAGACCCTACATACCAGAACCTTGGAGTTATTTCGATTGATCCTTAGGCAAATCTTCAGCATTCAAATAACTTTGTTCAAGAGAGGATAAGATACCTTGGTATTTTATTCTGTGTTCGCATGTACATAAAAAACACATCAACACAACCATACACGTACAGAGAAATCAGAGCAGCTGATTGAAAAACTAAAACTATATCATTAACTAAATGCAATTAACTAATAACAAAATACATTAACCGCATAAAAGAGGAGATGCAGTGAAGAGGCAAAGATTGATAAGACTAACTTGTTGTACACATTAGTTAGCTTACTAGCATGTTGTTTGAATGAATTACAAATTAATTACTCTCGGAGAGAACAGAGGAAAGACAAAAAGCTAATGTTGTAGATCCATTATCCACGGAGAGAACAAATAAATGATCATACAAAATGATAGCAAATGACATGCAAACTGACGCTAACACCCCCCCTTAAGTCTAACTAAGGAGACAGAAAAGATGAAAGAAAAGAGGAAAGGGGGAAAACCCAGTGAGAACAAAAACCCCCCTCAAAATAGATGCTAACTAAGCATGACAACTATTGTGTTGCAATGTCCTTCACCCCAAGAAGGTCTCGAAGAGAATGAAACTTCCGCTCAGTGAACATCTTCATGAAGATGTCAGCAATCTGGTGAGAAGTGGGACAGGCTATTATTCCAACATAGCCCTATATACTTACAAGTTAACATGTCAGCAGGAGCAGGGTGTGTTAATTCAGACCTTAGAAGCATATATGCTTACCCCATAGCCTGGCAACCCAATAACAACAGTCTTGCTAAAAGTTAAGGTAGAACCATCAATGATGCTCCCCAATGAAGCCATTTTGACAAGATTAACAAACTAGTATATAGTGAATTGTTTGGCATGCATGTGGCAAGGTCATTGATTGGTTCTTCAAAAGAATTGGCATCATATCCAATGACATGGCTAAGATCCTACGAATTTATCATGGCATGTGTAATGTCTTGCAGAACTCAAATTACAATTGCACTGGAGAGGATGATCTTTTCTAGCTCCCATATAATCATGACTAGAATGAATGCAAGAGAAACTAGAAAGTGTGGAGAGATTTCTCCTTTCCATCACCTCATACCTGTTTGCATGATCTTCTTACCTGTTCATCCCTTGCCCTCTCTCAGCTAATCCCATTTGGGTGTGTTTCTCCTTGTCACTCCCTTTGCAGCTTGAAAGACACATGGACAGTTTTGCGGACAATGCTCATAGGGTTGTAAGTGTGTGATGTCTCCTTTTGGGATGTTCTTAAACCTTGCCCTAAAACCACCAATTCAATAAAAATAAGAAATATAGTACATTCAAAATACAAACTTACCAATTAACAATTTCCTTTCCAACATAAACTTTGTCTTAAACCTTGCAATAATGTTAGTCAACATTTGAAATGTAATTCATAAGACCAATTATTTCCACAAAGGTTAGGGATCCAACAACATATAAATGCATATATATTAATAGTCCTCTATAACGTCCCCAAATTTATTTATAAATAGGATTCTATAATAAATCATGTAATAGCATTCCTCATTGGGATCTAATCTATAGTTTCATTTCCAAGAATTAACCATAGTAGGGATTAGAGAGTAAGCACAATAGAGTGCTCGGAACCATTCGCCACAACTAAGCCCAAGGGCACAGAGCATCCAACCAAGACAACTCGACTTCTTGGCCCACAAGTGGTAGGAACTCTCATCAAAACAACTTGGGGTGGTCTACTTAGAGGGGGAACCCGTATTTTCTCTCTCAATCATGGCTCCACAATAGGGCACTCGAAACGTTTGCCACAACTAATCCCAAGGGCACGAAGCATCCAACCGAGACAACTTGACCCTTTGGCCCACAAGCGGCAAGAACATCCAACCAAGATAATTCCATCCAACTTGGGGTGGTGTACTTAGAAGGGGACCTCGTATCTGCCCTCCCTATTGAGGTCCCTTCACTTCCCACAACCAACCATCATGGTGATTGGAAAGGATAATACAAAGGGTGCTCAGAGACTATTCAATACAATTAAGCCCAAGGGCATGGAACATCTAACCAAGACAATTCAAACCCTTGGCACACAAGTGGCAAGAACATCCAACCAAGACACTTCCATCCACTTGTGGTGGCCTACTTAATTTGTGGGAACTAGTCTACTGCCTCTCCCAATCATGTCTTTTATCTCACCCATGCAGTGATTGTTTATAGGGAAACAATAGATAGATTTAATCAACAATGTAAGAGACTAAGAAGATTAGCTATTCCCAGTAATGATCATGTCTATGATATGTAAGGAACTACACATTTAGATAGTGTACTTCATACCAGTTATTCAAAGTCTAGACAATGCACCTAAACATGTTCGCATACCAAATATTCTGCTACTTCACTAGCAATCTTTGTGCCGAGTACAATATAGATACGTGAATGTATATTCAATCTCCACTTGATCGATTTCTTATACTTATTCTATTCTCTTTATTGATATATCATTATTTCTATTCCATAGATTTGTAAGTGTATGTATGGTATTTATGGTACCTGTGTGACGTTTTCACACATTGCCCCATTGCAAATGGGAACCCCCACTTTTTTTCTGCTTTCTAGATTAGTTGTAGTCTCTTTTGCTATTGGTCTTTCATTTGGAAGAGGTGTAGTATCTTAGGTGGCTAAGAGGTAATCAAGTCAAGTCTCTTTCTTTGAGTTGGAGTAAGGTCAGTTAATTTTCAAGGCTTAGGGAATGAATGATTTACAATGATCATTTCATTTGATCATCTTTTTCTTGCAAAGTTAGAGTTGAAGTGCTAAAATTTGGCTAAGGAAAATTGTTTTCAACGCTTGGAAAGATAGGCTAGAAGTCCGAATCACCGTGAAAAAGGCTCAAGGAGAAATGATTAAGTTATCAAAGTTGAGATTTTGAGGTCACTTCTGGTGGAGCCCTGTTGATGTGTGTTTTACGCACACAACATTACAGAATAAATTACCAAGATAATTTACCCTCTCTTGAACAAAATCACCTCAGATGCTAAGAATGAGATCAACTAAAATGATTGAAAGGTTTCTACATGTCAGGTCTTGATGAGTGGGTAACTCTATGGTCGAAGTGAATTGTTGTGTTCACTTGGGGACTTACGCAAATGTTTGGATTATCATGAATGATGTGGAATAGGTGTGCTGACAACTTAAGATTTATCAATATGGCTCTGGATTTACTTCTTACTAAAAAATGGGAATAGGATTCAGGACATCTATTCTAAGCCTAGGAATGTAGGAAATGATGAATGGATCTAGTGGAATCAAACCAGGCAAGGTCTCACAATTAGGTATTGACACAAGCTTAGTGCAATCGTCTAAGGTATACTTAAAGATTTTCAGGCTATCACCATCAAATGTTGACACCATCGAAGTTGATGCTTGTCAAGGGACGCGTAATAGTTGAAGTTAAGCTTACTTAAAATTCCAGTTGACCACACAAGGCACACTTACCAGCGGCAAGAGGCTAGTGGTATGGATGAAGGATTCCACACAAATGAATTCAACAAATCTTCCACTCAATCTAACATACATGAAAATAAATTCTAATCTAAAATTCTAATCTAACTTGGAGGAATTGAGAACCATGAATGCAAATACAACACTTGAAGAGCAAACTCACCAACAATTGAACAATGATTATGATTCAAATAGCTACAGCATATACCAACAATTCTACAAAAACTCTCTCTTACAAATGAGAGACAAGGAGGCATATATAGAGTCTCTTACAAAATGGATGGCCCAAATTGATCCAAGATCAACGACCGAGATCATGCCAACAACACCCTAGAATTGCCCTAATTAGGGTTTACATAAAAAATGGTGACACCAACATATGGCCGAATGAAAAGATACCTAGTCATCAAATAGGGAATCTTCTAGAAGATTCCTCCCTGTATCTCTCTCTCTCCTAGCATACTCCAAGAATCTAGCCAATACCGAATCTAACTCCTCCATGGAAATGCTAGGCAAGGTATACTGTTGTAAATCAATCACGTCCAGTGAATCCGAGCAAGCATCCAAAGTGTTCTCCCATTCTGGCATGAGCTTCTGCGAACTATGAACATGAATCAACAAAGAGACCAAGTTATCTATTTGACTCTTCTTCAAAGAGTCCAACTGGCAAAAATACATAAATTTCATCTTGTCTCTTAATTCGGCTAAGTGTAAACCACTAGCATCACTAACATCAACACCCAATAATTCCTCAATCGAGGCAAGGATCTTCATCTGAATGTCCTGAATCAACCCTTCCATCTCCATACAACTCGACTGGGCATTCTCATAAGTTGATTTCTTCACGACTATTGAACAATACCAGCCATGGAAATCAAATTTGACTCCACTGTGCACAATGTTCTCGCTGACCAAGGTGGAATTAGGAATCTTCTTCAAAGCTTGGAGGTGTGGAATAGTCTTGTCTTGAATAGGCCGGAATTCTTCCCAAATTCCCTCCAAATACTAGATTCTGAATACAAGCCCTGTTGTCCTATCATATGCATGGACAAACTGGGTAAGGAAATCATCTGCCTGCTTTCTTGCGCTCTCAATCTACTTTTCCACCTTCGAGAGTGTACCTCTCGCTGCCTCATAGTGTGAATGCATTCCATGGTCAACTGTAATAGGGGAAATAAGGATGGGATCTTCACGCCTTATCCCTGCAATATACTCTCTAAGTCTGACATTCTCTTCTCTGTACCTTCCTTTCTCCGCAATCTCTCTGTCTAATCTTGCATCGATTGCCTCGAGGTTTTCACCAACCTCCTGAAATTCTTGCTTTTTG